>NW_010357386.1:11705-36338 GCF_000414095.1 Morus notabilis
CTCTCTCTCTCTCTCTCTCTCTCTCTCTCTCTCTCTCTCTCTCTCTCTCTCTCTCTCTCTCTCTCTCTCTCTCTCTCTCCTATGTTTCTTCTCACCGGCGCCTCCCCTCTCCCTTTTCTCCCACCGCCGGCCACTCCCTCTCCCTCTCTCGCCGGCCTCTCTTTCTCTCTTTCTCTCACTTCCCTCTCTCTCTCTCTTTTGGTGTCCCTGCCGAAGCTAGAAAAAAAAAAAGAGAAAAGAGAGAGAACGACTCCATCAACTAAATTGAGATAAAACCCCTTAAAACACACTCTTTGATTTGAATTTCTAACTTGAGAAATTGTGATTTTGGTTAGATTTGATGAATTTTAGTTAGGGTTTAGATTTGAATAAATTGTGGTTTAACTTGAATTAAATTTCAGGGTTTTCAGTTATTGAACTTATTGAAGTGTTTGAAAACTGGTTTTAGTGATTTCTTGAGAATTTGTTTTGGAGTTGAGCTCAAACCGCAGGTTTTGGCATTTTCCTTATTGCTGTCGAAATGTTGCCGAATTTTTTTTTTAAAAAAAGAAACTCATTTTTCGAGCTAAATTTCAATTGGAAACCAAATTAACTGTTTGAGTTTTAATTTTTAAAGAATTCCAAATTGAATTATGAAAATTGGTTACAAACCTTGGATTTGAGTCAAGACACATTAATAGGAAGCAATTGAACATAATTGAACTAGAATTGTTTTAGAGGTGAGAACTAAGTTCTAAAACATTATTTTGATTACGAAGTTAGCAGCACGATTGGACGTGGAGCTTCAAGAGTAGACGGTTGGGCAGTGTGAAGTTATTAGTTAACTAAATTGCCAAGAGATAGGATATTCTTGTCCATATCCTTGTTAGCATGTTTTAAAGTGTTTTGGCCTAAGTAAATGTTTTTAAAGATAAAACATGTTTGATAAAGAAAAGAAGTTTAAGACAATAGCATAATTATTGCTATTGAACTCATAATGAACTGATTTAAAGTTTTAATAGATATTTTTTTAAGATAAGATATCTTGTGAACTGGTAAGCCCTTTGATGACCTAGAAATCATGATATGGAGATCGTATCCTTGGGGCATGACCCGAAACCCGGATGGGGCACTACGGTGGATTATGGCCTTGCTATTGGTTGTAAGTAATTTATCATAAATTGTTGTTGATGTCTTTATTTGTAACTGGCCACTACTTGTAACTGGAATTTTAGTTTATTTTTCTTTCAGAAAAAAGATGTTTAGTTCCGGTTGATGTGTTGGGACTATGCATTTCTATTTATTTTTAAAGTTTTTTAAAATATATCATATCAGGTCTTCTGCTCATTTTTCTTTTGTTTCAATGCATTTAACTCCTCAGGTGACGCTAGAAGCAGTGCTGAGTAAGTAGCAACACATGTAACTCTAGCTTGTGCAGTTCAAGAGAAGAAGTTGTACACACTTCCATCCTTGTTGTACAATGGATTGTAAACCTTAAATATATCTAGATTGTGGTTGATGTCTTTATCTATTTCTTTATTTATTCATGTATATACAATATGAAATATCATATGGGAGAAACTCTGAATGATGTCAGAGGCCCAGTTTTGAACTTGTTTTTATCAAGAAATTGTGAAAATTCCCATTACTTTCTCGAAATCCAATTTCATCAAAATGTGAGAGCTTGTTTAGAAATTTCTTTAATGTTTTATTTTTTAGATTGATTTTCATATTTTCAAATGCTTAATTTCTCCCTTAATCAGGTTTAACTTCTAAACGAGCATTCACGTCACCGACCCCTGTTTGGGGCGTGATAATATATATACATATATATATATATATATATATATTTGAAAGCATTCACATGAAAGTGATATTTTCCCCATTTTCATATTTTTAAATGCTTAATTTCTCCCTTAATCAGGTTTAACTTCTCCCTTAATCAGGTTTAACTTCTAAACGAGCATTCACGTCACTGACCCCTGTTTGGGGCGTGATAATATATATACATATATATATATATATATTTGATAAGAAAAGCATTCACATGAAAGTGATATTTTCCCCATTAAAAAAATATTTAACGGTCAAAATGTACTTTTTACACTATGTTTTCTTTGTAATTTTTAAAAACCCGGGAGGTGTTAACATAAAAATATTTTGATCAAAAAGATATTTCTGTAATTTGGAAAATATAGGAGACATGAGTGTAATTCTATCTTGACTATAATGAAAAAACGACAAGAATAGAAAGAATGAATTAAAATAAATGACAACTAATTAACAAATGGTGGCAAATTAAAACGATAACTTATGATAGAAATAACAAGCATCCGGAAAAAAAAAACATCATATATGAATAGTTTAATAAATGAAAAACGGTGGAATAATACACTGAAGGAAAAACGAGAAACAAATGGGAAAAAAATAGAAACAAAAAATAATCAAAGACATTACAAGACAAACGACAGTGGATAAATAAACAAAAACTAATAATTAGAGTTGACAAGTAAAAACGAGGATACCAAGATAAAAATTAAACCGTCAACTACCTTTAATAAAAAAGTTAAAATGACAACCAGGGTTAAAACAACTACTTACAGGGAATAGAATACGACACAATAAGGGGATGAGAGAACAACTATCGGTTCATCATGAACTTGAAGCGGGAAAACATTGGACGAAAACAACAACAAAACGACACATCCCCGGAAAAACGACATAACAGTTGGAGAACGGCACCAAAAATTAAAACGATAACAGATTTGCCCGTCTTTTAGATGAATACTAGTTTTCACATATTGTCATGCTGGATTTATTATTCACTAAATGATGAGAAATTTATTTATACAATAATAATTTAAAGATTATTAAATTTATTTTAAAAAATATGCGTAAAGATAATAATTGATAAAAAAATAAATAGGAACATATTTGAAGTAAATTATTTTAATCATTGATAAAAAAATAAAATCAGAACACATGAAAAAATTATTTTCATAAGAGTAAAGTGAGAAAAAAAATATTTTTAAAACACATACAAAAAATTAAAATGTATTAAGACATTCAGAAAAAAGTTTAAAAAAAAAACAGAGATAAGTGGAGAGGCTGTCACATATGGAAAAGAGCTTTGTTTTTTATGTTTGTTCGATGTTAGATATTAGATTAGATTAGATAAGATAAATAAAGATATAAAAAATAAAGAAGTAAAAAAAAAAAAAAAAAAGAGAGATCGTCACGTGACAACGTAAGAAAAGAGCACTATTAAAAGAGTTTTTAACTCTTTTATGTATAGCTAGATTAGATTTGCTCGTATTCTTTTCTTTGTAGAAACTTTTCCAAAAAATACATCCTTTTCTCATTTTGGGAATACATTTCTAATCATTATAAATTCGAGCTATGATTTAAAAAAAAAAATTGTTGGGAATTAATGTCCAAATGAAAAGACTATTTAAATTTTTAGTTTGAAAATAATTGGAGAATTAACCAAGAGAAAAATATGGGGTTGTTCTTTTACAACAAAACTCAGAAAAGGTTTAAACTCAAGTTACAACTTTATTCAAGTTCACGTTCGTTTAGTTCGCTGATTCGAATTTTTAATTCGAGTTAAGATGTGATTTTATGTGAGAGCTTTTTATTGTAGCAAAAAAGTTAGATGTGATTATTTATGAGAACTTTTTACTGTAACAAAACTCAAATTCTAAACTCGAATCAACGAAATAAATAGGGCCTCAAATTATATTCCAAAAGAACAACCCTTTAAATTTCTTAGAGTCTGCCCAAAAAAAAAAAAAAAACTACCAAAACTTGCTTGGTCAATTTAGGGATATTCCATCATATCTACTTATCCACGTAATTAAAAAAGAAAAAGAAAAAGAAAATTTAAATTTCCTATAAAATAAAAAAGAGAAAAAGAAAAAGAACACACGTTCGAGGCATTTTTTTAAAATGAAATATAAACCTACATATAGCTGTACAGAACAACAATACACCCATCCACTACCAACCAACATGTCGCTACAACTGTCAAGTTTTCCGACGCCACCGTCCTCGAGGGTGTGACTTTATCATCGCCCTTCTTTGCCTTTTTGCTTACACCACCCATTCTGCCTCCATTTACACGCGCACTGTCGTTTCGGTTGTTCCGAAGAACTCCGCCACCTTCCAGAAGAATCCACCGTCCTTCGCATCGTCTCCGGCGATCTCTGAAATTCCTGTCAAAGTATTCGACCATCCGATCTTCTGAGTTTCGTAACATCCTTTTGTTCCTCAGTCTTGAGATCGTTCGAATCTGTTCAGCAATTGCGTGGTTCGATCATCGAACAAAGATCTGTTTAGGGTTTTTCCGCATTTTGATGTCGAATTTTGTTTTTTGGGTAACAAATTCGGTGGTTTGGTTGATGAACAGGAAGCAGAGAAACAATTAGGGAAGATGAGTGAAGTATTCGAGGGGTACGAGCGCCAGTACTGCGAGCTCTCGGCCAATCTTTCAAAAAAGTGTACGACGGCTGGTGCTCTTGATGGAGGTGATTATGCTGGATTTGCTCTTAGTTTTGTTTCAATTGCTTATGATTTCAATGGATTCCTGGCATAATTGAGACCGACTTATCAATTAGTCCATTAATGCTTGCTTGAGTTTAGTGTAATATGATTTATTATCTTGTTCTGATTGAAAAATTGGCTTTGGAAAAAAGAATAATTGCATCAAGATATATATGTATGTATGTACGTATGGGTAGAATTTTTAGTCTTCCTTTGAGACCTGGGATTGGATAAGAGGAAACTAAAAGTCATTTTATATATGAAATTAAACATCTTTTATTGTATATGTGCAGAGCAAAAGAAGCAAAAAGTTTCAGAAATAAAGACTGGAATTGATGAAGCTGAATCTTTGGTACTGAATTGAATTGTTGCTTTTATTGTTTTCAATTATCTTCTTCTTCTTCCGTTTGCCCCCCTTTTTATGTTTCCCTTTGGTGTGATTGAAATTGTTGCTTCGCGTAATCTTTCAGATTCGTAAAATGGACTTGGAGGCAAGAAGCTTGCAGCCCAATGTTAAGGTAGTGCTTCTGGCTAAGTTGAGGGAGTATAAATCAGACCTGAACAACCTGAAAAGTGAGGTCAAAAGACTTGTATCTGGAAACTTAAATGCTGCTGCCCGTGATGAATTGCTACAGTCGGGAATGGCTGATACTTTGACGGTATATCTGTTAGTTGTGTTTGGAGATTAACTTGTTGTAACATATACATTTATTACTTCTCGCCTTAGCTTTGGGATTTTGGTTCCTACATCGTTTCTGTAACTTTGATTTCTATCTATTTACTACTTCACTACATTCTTTTTTGTTTACTTCTTACTGTGACAAATGGCAGAAATGGGCGGTTTTAAGTTGATTGTAAATGTTTGAAATGTTTATATCATTTTATATTAATGTTATTCATTTAGATTCAACTCTTTTAAGTTCTAAGTGTCCATCCTTGAATTTGCGGATCAATATTTTGATCGTAATTAATAGTGAGTGATGCATATGTTGCAGGCCTCAGCGGATCAGAGAGCAAGATTATTGATATCGACTGAGAGATTAAACAAGACTAGTGATAGAATTAAGGAAGGCAGGAGAACCATGCTGGAAACGGAAGATCTTGGTGTTTCTATTCTTCATGATTTGCATTCACAGAGACAGTCTCTCTTACATGCTGATAACGCGGTATTTTACTTACCAAAGGCTCATTCTATTTGTTTATCATTCACAGGCTCCCGTTCTTTGGTGTTTAGTATATGCTTGCATGTTGTGTCTACCTATACATTTAAGGGTATATTTGAAGTACAAGTCAACTGTTTCGTTACTTAGAACGTTAGTATGTCATAGTGATGGTCTTATATTGTACATTTTACCTATAATCATAGTATCTATATATATATATATATAATCATATATTGCATTGTAGAAGGCATTACCTATGACCTTTTGATTGTCCATCAAACGTCAGGAACTGCTCTGATCGTTTCTTCTTCGCTTGCAGCTTCATGGGGTGGATTAATCATATATTGCATTGTAGAAGGCATTACCTATGACCTTTTGATTGTCCATCAAATGTTAGGAACTGCTCTGATCGTTTCTTCTTCGCTTGCAGCTTCATGGGGTGGATGACAACATAGGAAAGAGCAAGAGAATTTTGACCTCCATTTCAAGGAGGATGAGCAGGAACAAGTGGATGATTGGCTCGATTATTGCGGTTCTTGTCATCATTATCCTTGTGATTCTATACTTCAAACTGTTTAAATAGAGGACATGGTTGTTTCCTTGGTCTTTGGTGTGCGTCTTTCCAAGAGATGTCTTCCTTTTCTTCCCCACTACTTTCTTTTCCCTTTTTATGAGTTTGCAATTGAGTGCTAACGTGTGCATCAATGACAATATTATTATGTATCGTGCTGGCTTTATTGAATGCATGCTTACTTGATTTGTCTTTGTTACAAATTGAGGTCCCTGCCTAACACCCTTTTTGTGGAACAATATGCTCCAATACAACCGATTTCTATGCATTTTCTTAAGTGCCTGTCATTTTCTGTGAAGGTAAATGTGTATTTTAAACTAGCTCTGAAGAATTGGGTTACTGTGAGGAAGAACTCTTCGACGATAAGTCTGCAAGAGATCAAAACTTTCTCAAATTAGTAGATAAGAACAACACAACTTTTCTTGTATTCACCCCTATTTAGATTTTAGAGTAGGAATTCGACCGATTACGGTATGAATGCGTTAATTTCAATCTTGACCGTTTGACCGCTTACTCATAAATCTACGGCCTTGTGCGCTTTGCTGATTAACTTAAATAGATCATTATCGTTATCCTTGTCTCTTCTTAGTGATTCTAATATCTCCAAATGTCATCATTAGGATAAACTTTGCATGTCTTCAATCAACACGTAGTTATGAACATATAGTTTTATGTAAAAGTTACACAACTAAAATGACTTTCTTTTTGGTTGAACCAGCCCTCAGACAAATGTCGTTTCCATTCTCAGACGACAGGAAAGCTTTCCGTATAAGCCGGCTGCCTTTCGTTCAACTTGAGATTTGGGACGGAAAACATCTAACACGAAACGTTTCTGAGGAAATAGGAATTTATAACCAACAAAACGATACGTCGTTTTATGAATAAAGTCAAAAGCGACACGTCAATTAACTATCAAACGACAGAAAATGTTCAAAGGTGAAGCGACATGTCGTTTTATATAGCCAACTGTATGGGTTAATAAGGTTCCATGCAATAAGCTGCCATGTAAAAAATTAATGTGTAGTGACACTCCATCCAAGTTTAAAGGCAGTATATATAAACCCTAAAGAACAATACAAATCAGTTTTTTTTTTTTTTTTTTTTTTTTTTTTTTTTTTTTTTTTTAAAAAACATTTCATTGAAACTAAACAGAGGAGTTCCCTTCAATAAAAGAAAGCCAAAACTCGTACAAATCAGTTTTCTGGTACATTTTTAACACTGTTACCATTGTCATCCAATTTAGAGTTAAACTCAAAGATCATCAAATCTTTACCAAAATCTAGCACTAGCAGTCTAGCAGCCTTCTCTCATATGAGATGGCCAATCAACCTTGTCCTCTCTTCACACTCTGCCCATCACTTACGTTCCTTAGTTCGATCATGCACTCGCCAATCCTCTCTCAACGTCGGCAAGAAACTCCACGCCGTTCTCATCACCTCCGGCCTCGTCGCCTCTCCGGACGCCTTCCTCCGCAATGCCCTTCTCCATTTTTACGCCGCATGTGGCAGCATTTCTTTTGCTCGCAAACTGTTCGATGAAATTCCCAACTCGCACAAAGACGCTGCGGATTGGACTGCTTTAGTGGGTTGCTTTGCTCGTCATGGAATTCCCAAAAATGGGCTTCGTTTATTTGTCGAAATGATAAGAGAAGGCCTGAGGGCGGATGATGTGGCCTTGGTTTGCTTCTTCAATGCTTGCGCTCGGTTGGGCAATGCTGAGGTTGGTCTGCAAGGGCATGGGGTTTTGGAGAAGATGGGGTTAGGCGCCAGTGTTAAGGTCTGCAATGCGGTTATGGACATGTATGTCAAGTGCGGGATGTTGCGTGAGGCAAGGCGGGTGTTTGAAAGGATGGAGGAACGAAGTGTTGTGTCATGGACCGTGATCTTGGATGGTGCGGTTAACTTGGAAGGTATGAAAAGTGGGAGAGTGGTGTTTGATGGCATGCCGGAGAGGAATGAGGTTGCTTGGACTATAATGGTTGTTGGTTATGTGGCCAACGGGTTTAATCGTGAAGGGTTGTCCCTTCTTTGTGAAATGGTTTTTGGTTGTGGTTTGAAGCTGAATCATGTCACGCTTTGTTCGGTTTTATGTGCAAGTGCACAGTCTGGGGATCTATTGATGGGCAGGTGGGTTCATATATATGCTCTAAAGATGACGGAGAGGAAGATAGATATAATGGTGGATACAGCTCTGGTTGACATGTATGCAAAATGCGGTAGAATAGACACGGCAATGAAAGTTTTCGAGCAAATGCCACTAAGGAATGTAGTGGCGTGGAATGCTATGCTTAGTGGTTTAGCAATGCATGGAAAGGGCAAAGTTGTATTAAATTTATTCCCTCAGATGATTATGGAAGCCAAGCCAGATGACTTGACCTTTACTTCCTTGTTGAGTGCTTGCAGCCACTCGGGTCTAGTTGAAGAAGGTCGCCGTTACTTCCACAATCTTGAATCGTTATACAGAATTACGCCTAAGATAGAACATTATGCCTGTATGGTGGATCTGTTGGGTAGGGCAGGTCATATAGAAGAAGCTGTGGATTTAGTAAAGAAAATGCCAATGCCTCCGAATGAGGTTGTTCTTGGTTCCCTTTTGGGTTCCTGCAGCATTCATGGGGCGCTAAAACTAGGCGAACGAGTTCTGAAAGAGCTGGTTCTGGATCCCCACAACACAGAATATCACTTCTTGCTTTCTAACATGTACACCTTGGAAGGAAAGCACGAAAAGGCTAATTCCATTCGGCATGTTCTCAAGAATAGGGGCATCAGAAAGGCTCCTGGAATGAGTTCAATTCATGTCGGTGGCAAACTCCATCAGTTCAGTGCAGGAGACAAGTCACATCCACAAACCACAGGGATTTATATCATCTTGGATGAAATGATTGGAGGCTGAGATTGGCCGGTTACGTTCCCAACACGAATTCCCAAGTTTTTTTTGGCGGTGACACTAGAGAAAGTAATGCAGAGGAGCTGGAGGAGATAGAGCAGGCACTGTTCTCTCATAGTGAGAAGCTGGCGGTGTGTTTTGGGCTTATAAGCACAAGACCCGGTACCCCTCTATATTTTCAAGAATTTACGCATATGCCTAGACTGTCATGCTGCTATTAAGTTAGTCTCTGACATATACAATCGAGAAATTGTAGTTAGGGATCGCAACCGCTTTCATTGTTTCAAGCAAGGTTCCTGTACTTGTTCAGATTATTGGTGACAATGGCAAAGTTTTGGAGCTGGTGGTGGATATATAGAAAATATGGTACGAGTCCTCTGATTAGCTCATTTTCTAAGGGTCATCACACTCATGACGTTCACAAAGGATGAAACTCTGTATCCCGACGAGATTTTCTATGTCATTATGTCTTCGGCGATTGCAGATAAGGTACTAAAACAATCCCAGAAACTGAATATACAGAAAGAGGAGATGGAGGTCGAGTATTGGTTCCGTTCGGGAATTGGCGTGGGATTTACTGTCGGATTTTTTTGGTGCCATTATTAGTCCATTACTCCATTGCTTCTCCAAGTCTGTCTTTTAAACGATTTCTGTTCGAGTTATGAAAGTTGAAGATTTAGGCATTTACAATGTAAAGGATTTCCTGGTATAATATGTATAATGTCAAAATAGTTATACGTTTATCCTCTGTTTCGATTATACATGTACAAACACATAACTGGAACAAATACACATAATAAATAAACACAGAGAACAAAATAACTCCAGCTTCGGAATTTGGGAATGAGGATGTCATTTAATTGAATCCAAAGATAATGTTTTTATTTACTCAAGCAATGTCATCCTTGGTGAACATTGACTCAAAAAATCTCATCTCCGGCAGCAAAGAAAACTCTATAGTAAAAATTAAAGAGGTTGCTTACAGTTATTGCTTTAGGTCTGAGGGACTTTCTGTCTTAATTATCAATGCTTGTATGGTTTCTACTATAACTTGAGGACTTAGAGTGGCATCTACCTTCAATATCTCTTCGGAATCATCAATCCGAAGCAACTCTAACTGCGATCTCAGAAGCGAAGACGGCATGAAATGCTTGCCTTCTGCAGCTCTCTTCTCTAACCGAGCGGCAAGCACGTCGGCCTCAGCATCCAACAGCACAAACTTCACCACACTCACATAGCTCGCCGGTTCATAGTTTGGATCAGCACATCTAAGAATTTCTCTGTATCTCTTCTGTAGAGCTGAACACCCCACGATCACACTTCTCCTGTTTACTAAACTTTCTCCCAAGGCGTCTCGAAGAGTTTCGAGCCAGGGAATCCGGTCTTCTTCCGAAAGAGGGATCCCATTCTGCATCTTTTCTACAAATTTGAAGAGATGGCAATGATCAGGGAAAAAAAATGATAATGAAGCTTACACAAGTTAAATATTGAATATGAACCTTTGTTTGATTTTGGATGGAAATCATCTGCATCAATGAAGCTAAACTTTGTCTCTTTTGCCAGCATCTCACCTATTGTTCTATCAAAAAACACAATCAAATACATGAGAACCAGCAAAAGATGTGGCATTAAAGTTAATAAGTTCAATTTAAGGCACATATAACAGATTTATCAAATAAAGCATGGTAGAAAGTTAAAATTTGTAACAAAGAAGAAAACCCAGAAGACCAAAATGCCAAAAGAATGAGTCTCACGATTTTCCAGCTCCACTGACCCCCATAATAACGATAGCTATTGCTGTGTGTGGAAGAAAAAAACAACCATTCTATCATTAGAAAATCAAGATCAATCCAAAAGAAAATTAAAGTTTCTTTCGAAAAATATATAAATTCCAAAAAAGAAAGAAATAATAATCAAGATCGTACCTTGGGAAGCCGATGAAGCCATATTGGATGCTCACAGATCAAAAGAATTGTTCAAGGATAATCTGTTTCTCTGTAGGAATTACCAATAAGCAAGAGCAAATAAATATATTAAAAAAAAAACCAACAAAAGGTTGAGCCCCACTTGCTGCTTCAGCTACAACAAAAGGACAAATGATGACCAACTACAGAAAATTGTGGACAGAAGTGAATTTATGTAGAAGACAAAAGGTCAGTTGACAAACAATACCACGTTGACCATGTTGGATGAGATGATTAGCGGACTGAAATTGGCTGGTTAAGATTCCGCTTCATTGTTTCAAGCAATGGTTCTTGTAGTTGTGATCTTGTTCTGATTATTGTTTATTGGTGATTTCACGGCCACTTTATTGCATACGGGTGTTTCAGTTCACATACGTACATTAATTGTTATCAAAAAGAGAGCGGGAAAAAAAATCCCCTACGTAGCTCGAAAACATATTTTATAAAAATGTTTCTCACCTCTCAAACAAAGGGGATGTAGCTCAAATGGTAGAGCGCTCGCTTTGCATGCGAGAGGCACGGGGTTCGATCCCCCGCATCTCCAGTTTTATTACTCTCACTTTTTTTTTTCTTTTCTATTTTCTCTCTCTCTCTCTCCTTTTTTTTAATTTTATTTTTTTTTATTTGTTAGTAAACTTTACTAGTCAGTCACTAGAAAGGATTTAAAAACAAGATATGTAAACAGAACAACGTTACCGCCTTACTCTCACTTTTTTTTTTCTTTTCTATTTTCTCTCTCTCTCTCTCTCCTTTTTTTTAATTTTATTTTTTTTTATTTGTTAGTAAACTTTACTAGTCAGTCACTAGAAAGGATTTAAAAACAAGATATGTAAACAGAACAACGTTACCGCCTCATTAAACACTCAAACCTTACATTCCAAGATGTTCCTCGAAGTCAAATACACCCAAATAAAACACATTATTTATTATAGACTTCACTAGTCTACAGAGTAAGATTTTAGTATCCTCAATTTTCTGATCATCCCGACCTTTGAAACTTGTGCATCTCAGCTTCAACAGCAAGGTTGAATCAAGCAGAAAATGGCACCCTCAAGGCCATCCTCTGAGCAAGCCAAGGCCGGTCTGCATTCGGGTCGATAAAAGAGTGCATGAGGAACTGTTCCGCTTCCTCATCCATGAGTTCTCTACACCACGTCACCCGTTTTGACGGGCAACTCCCAGGTCCAAAACACCTGCAATTTTCATTGAAATGAAAAAGGGCATGTTCCAAAGCAAGGCTTTTTCAATGCGTCTAATACGCAACCAGATGAAAAAAGTTATACAAGTTTTAAAATCAACACAATCTCATATTGAAGAAGAAATCATCAAACATAGAAACACATCGAAAATGGAATTCTTCTCAGTTCTTCTATTTTTGGCAATAACACCTTGTGTTTTTGTTTGAATATGACAGAAACATGCAGATTAAGGAACTGATAGTGTACCTGTATTCATAAAAACAAGCACTTCTTTCATTCTCGGCTTTACCCCAGTTATGCCAACGTAAACTTTACTAGTCAGTCACTAGAAAGGATTTAAAAACAAGATATGTAAACAGAACAACGTTACCGCCTCATTAAACACTCAAACCTTACATTCCAAGATGTTCCTCGAAGTCAAATACACCCAAATAAAACACATTATTTATTATAGACTTCACTAGTCTACAGAGTAAGATTTTAGTATCCTCAATTTTCTGATCATCCCGACCTTTGAAACTTGTGCATCTCAGCTTCAACAGCAAGGTTGAATCAAGCAGAAAATGGCACCCTCAAGGCCATCCTCTGAGCAAGCCAAGGCCGGTCTGCATTCGGGTCGATAAAAGAGTGCATGAGGAACTGTTCCGCTTCCTCATCCATGAGTTCTCTACACCACGTCACCCGTTTTGACGGGCAACTCCCAGGTCCAAAACACCTGCAATTTTCATTGAAATGAAAAAGGGCATGTTCCAAAGCAAGGCTTTTTCAATGCGTCTAATACGCAACCAGATGAAAAAAGTTATACAAGTTTTAAAATCAACACAATCTCATATTGAAGAAGAAATCATCAAACATAGAAACACATCGAAAATGGAATTCTTCTCAGTTCTTCTATTTTTGGCAATAACACCTTGTGTTTTTGTTTGAATATGACAGAAACATGCAGATTAAGGAACTGATAGTGTACCTGTATTCATAAAAACAAGCACTTCTTTCATTCTCGGCTTTACCCCAGTTATGCCAACCCACATGTTTGACGCATCCATCTATGTATGTATATGCAAACACGACTCTCCCAAAAGGTCCCCACGGTCGTCCTAGGTGTGCATATGAATTTCCTCCGTTACCAGTGATAACACATCTGCATCAATACCACGCAACCATCACAAATAAGAATGAAAAGCATATGTGAAACTCTCATAATACAACTAAAAAAAAAAATTAGCTCGATGCATCATGCAAGTGATCTTCCATGAGAAATTATCATTCCAGATTGAAAAAGAATAGACCACCAAAGCACAAATTCTAATAGCCTAAATATTTTAAAAGATTGGCTAGAAAAAAAGGGGTCAATTACACACCTCAAAAACACATAACCAGTTGTCTCTTGAGAGGATTTCCTGCTCTGTGCGGTTATGAAGCCTGCTGCCTTGCAATGGATGTGACAATGCTCCAAAAGGGCGGTGCTATTGCCGAAAATGAAGTCCACACTTCCTTCAATGTAACAATTTTTAAGATACTGCTTTCCGTAATGCAAGTATAGAGTATCCTGTGAAAAATCATATTAAAGATAAATCCTATAGCTGAAAAATATTTGTTCCTGATCTCTTTCGAATCATCCCAAAAAGGAAGACAATTGCAGGCAGTCAAGTTGAACATCAAATCCATTTAGTGGTTCAGCAAGCCCTTCAAACACTTAAAATGAAAGAAACAGCGAAACTACCTGCCATCCCAGGAATCTACAATTGTAGAAGGCACACCGATCGGCTGTTACTCTAATCGCCACGGCTTGACCCGAACCCTAGCAAAAGAGGGAAGAAAAACATCAAAGGGGGAAAAATATGAGCATTTTGAACCGTAAGATCTTACTATTGTTGCGGTGTTCTGAATCGTAAAATATTACTCAAAATTCCATCATATTTGTATATTGTTTGATTCTGATATCATTTTTCTATAAATAAAACCTTCAGTAATTTGCAGTTTCGGTAGATGTACACCACCATGGAAAACAACCATAATAATATGACGACTTTCAAATCCTCAAATTGAAATTCTAAAAAAAGTGGTAAGACAAACGAAACAACCTGACTAGAAAACAATTACAAAAGACACGTTATAAGACACCCAACACCTCCTACATAAGTACACTCATATATAACAATCCAAGAAAGCGAAATTACATTCATAAAATTGATTGACAAATTTATTGCGTGTTTCAGCATACACCAAACATAAACAGCTGAAAACTGATGGATCACCCAAATAAACCCCAAAAGTTGAATCTTTTTCATGTAAACCAATTACCCATAAAAGAATAAACATTTCCAAAATTGAACAAAAAAAAAACGGAGAGATAACCTCAGGAGAAGAGTTCTCAAAAGTGATGTTTTCAGCAATAAAGTCCTCTCCTTCAACAATGGTACTCCCACACCCAAACGTCCCAGTACCAATCACCCGAGGCGCCTACACCATCCAAAAAATAAAATAAAATCATTAATTAATCAGCCAAAAGAACCTCCACGTGTCGAGAACTCAACTGGGTAGAACCAAAAACTTGGTATTACCTGGTGGTGGTCGATCTTAGTGGCGGTGTTGTTCCAGGTGAGGATGGTGTCCTCCGGCCGGAGACCGGCGAGGGTGATGAGGTTCTTGGTCTTGGGAACGTAAACCGGCTGTCGGTAAACGCCCGGCGACACGCGAATCACAGTCCGACACGTGTTGCAGAGGGGAACGGCGTCGATTGCCTCCTGTACCGTCCGGCAGTCTCCGCTGCCGTCCTGTGCCACCGTTATCACACGGGAAGCCATTGAAATGAAGGAAAGACGATGACGAATTTTTGTGTGTGCTTTTTTTTTTTTTTTTTGTGCGTTTTAAAGTGGCGATTGGATCGATGGGTAATGACTAATAAGGCTGAAGAAAACCGATAAAGCTCAAAGTAGAATTTCGAATCTATCTGTTTAGTTTTTGTGCCTTTCATTTTATAGTGTTTGGTTTGGATTGTATTATTATTATTTGTAAGGTTTATTTTTATAATTGTTCTTGGAACTATGTATTTTATTTTAAAATACCTTTTAAAATTTTAAATTAATTTAAAACATCATTTGATATATAGAAAACATTTAAAATAGCCTTTCTGTTCACATCTGTTTATAATGTTAACGGCTTGAATAACGTAGCCTGTCATTCAAGCTATTAACTTCTAATTAAACTTATTAATAAGTTAAATATTAAAAAAATAAGGATTAAAAAGAACAAAAAAATTCTTAAATTTAATATTAAAATTCAATTTTAGATCCCGTTTATTTTACTGATTTAAGTTTAAAATTTAAATTTTACTACAATAAAAAATTTTAAAAAATAATCACATTTAATTTTTTTATTACAGTAAAAAATTATCACATAAAATTACATATTAATACAAATTAAAAACTCAGTGAACTAAACGTGCATTAATATTTTTCTTCTTCCTCTTACTTCCTTAAAAGGCTCGAACCCCATTTCTATGGCAGATGCTTTGATTACGTGTCCAGATCTAAGAGGAGGTACAAGTGATAACAATAAAGTAAATATAAATAATTTTTGTTTGGATATACTTGAGTTCTATATTCGGATTTGGAAGATTGATAACTTGATTAAAGATAGGAAAATAGTAGAAAATAGGTCAATATGAAAAGTTTAAAAAAGTATATAGGTTAATTTTTAGTTATAGAAATTAATAGGTCATAACTTGTCAAGTTATAGTTCATAATCAAATAAGTTATGGATAAACTTGTCAAGTTATGGTTCATAACCAGACAAGTTATGGACAATTATGGACAATAATTTATCAAGTTATGGTTCATAACTAGATAAGTTATAGACGAAAACAGTAATTTGACCTATTTATTAACTTATGTAAACTATTGACTTATTAATTTTAATTCATCTCAAATCTTAGACTATTTCCCTCAATCTCCCTTAAAGATATTATGTTTGGCCCAAAAGGAGGAAAATAAAAAATCAACACCTTGTAATGCAATAACACTATTTTTTATTAGAGGAAATATAGTATTTGATATTTCAACTTATTGATGACAATTTTTGTTTTTATTTTTAGAAAAATTAAAGTTCATTAACATTTTTTTGCTAGTTACTTAAAGTTCATTAACTAATACAACATCAGGCTTTACAAAAGTTATAATACATGACGGAATATAATGAACCAAACTGAACAAATAGAATTGGAAAATCATAATTGGACCATAAAAAAAGGATAAATTTTATTTTTACCCCTTGAAATTTAGTTTATTTGTCACTTTGTTTCCCAAACTTTAAAAATTAGTCTACGCACCCTCTAAACTTTAAAACGTAAGTCACATTGCCCTTTTCGTTTATTTGACTAACGGATTTGATGACGTGATAATTATTAGAAAGATAGTTTAATGAATCATTTGAATAAATACCTCCTAAAATATGTATCATATTTCAAAATGCCCCATGATATATGAAAACACATCAAAATATCCATAATCTTTAGAAAACATAATAAAATAATAGTGTTACTGATGTGTCATATCATTAAAAATTAGTTAGATATTAAATTATAATTGAATCAATAAAGGTGATTATTTATTAAAAAATAATAGTATAAAATAAATATAAAAATGCTTCACTTTGAAAAACTTAAAAATTTAAATAATTTTTTTTGCAACAATTAAAAAACCCAAAAGAAAAGAGGGTAATTTTTTTTAAAAAACCTTCATCCTCTTCCGCTCTTGAAGTGCAGATTAAAACAAACTTTTTTACTTAACAGAGGAAGAAGGTTTTTTGATATTTAAAGAGGAAGAAAGTTCTTTTATCCTATTATTTTTTGATATTTTTTACTTGTCTTTTAAATTTTTTGAATTTTTAGTAGCATGTTATATCAAGTAATTTTTTTAAAAAAAAAAATTGAAAATCCCAAAAGACAATTCAAAAATAAAAATTCCTCTTTAAGGAAAGAATGTGTTTTGATATGCACTTTCAGAATTGAAGAGTAATAAGATTTTTTTTTTATAAAAAAAATCTTCTTTTCTTTTGGGTTTTGATTTTTGAAAAAAAAAATAGTTCGTTTATTTAATTTTTTAAAATTTTTTGAAGTGAAGCTTTTTTTATTATTATTTTTAATATTAATCACTTTTATTGATTTTATTAGAATTTAATGTTGAATTAATTTTTAATGACATGTCACATCAGTAAAACTATTATTTTATTATGTTTTTCATAGATTTGGGACATTTTGATAGATCATGGGACATTTTGAAATATGATACATACTTTAAGGGGTATTTATGTAAATAATTTATTAAACTATCCCTCCAATAATTGTCACATCATTAAATCCGTTAGTCAAATAAACATAAGAGGCAAAGTAAATGTTTCAAAGTTCAAGAGATGTGCAAACCAATTTTCAAAGTTCAAAGGACAAAAAAAAAATTTATCCAAAAAAAAAATGCATGATTGACTAAGATGAGAACTACACAATTTTACACAATTTTTTTATTTAGTGAGATGTAACCAAAAGAATCGCTTTAACTAAAAATATCTTTGATCTCTTCGATCAATGTTAAGCTAATATAATTTTAAAAAAAATACATAAGATCTTATTCATCTCATTGATTTAAGATTTTAATTCTAATTTTTTATAGTAAAAAAAATTTATAAAAAAATCATATATAATTTTTTACTATAATTAAAAATTATCACGTAAAATCACATTTAAATTCCAACTAAAAACTCGAATTTGCATACTCCATTCAAGCTCTCACGTTCGGCAAATATAGAGCACTTCTTTGTTATCGCAGGGCCGTTTTTTTTTTTTTTTTTTTGAAAGCTTGTAGGGCCTTTTTAAAGTCAACACCACAAACGAAAAAATACACAAGATCCTTGAAAAATAAAAAATAAAAATTATACGCAAGATCAAAATCTCCTATAGTTTGATAAAAATCTGTGAGTATCAATCTTTAGATGCTTCCATAGAAGGAAATTTTTCTCCGTTTCCTAATTCCTATATTATTATCCAATATTTTCACTTGCCGACACGTTATCATTTTCAACGGGCTACCACTCCATAATAGGCCAGGCCCAGTGGCCCACACCCACACTTCCACTCTCCTTAATCTCTCCACCTGTCCTCCACAAAACGATGCCGTCTCGATTCTCTCGAACCACCCCAAAATTGTCAAACGATAAGAATTGAGAACAGTCCCAGATCCGACACCCTCGTCATTTCACCAGAAAACTTTGTCCGAAAAAGGAAAAAAGAAAATCATCATCATCATCATGCCGTACTATTCGCACAGCGAGGACGCCGTCGACGCCTTCGACGAGTTCGATCCGACGCCGTACGACGGCGGATTCGACCTTTATCTCACCTACGGCCGCCACCTCCCCCACTCCGACGAGACCTGCTACACTCTCCGCTCCGACGACTTCGACTACGATCGCTCCCAGCTCTCCTCCTCCGCCGAGCCCAACGCCTACTCCGACAGCGTTCTTGACGTCGAGTACAGCAGCTATTCCCGCCCCAAGCCACGTCCCGGTCCCGGTCCCGCACCCGCCTACGGCGGGTCCCAGTACGGATCTGGGTATGGTCGGACGAGTGAGTACGAGCGACCATCGGAGGACGGATCTGGGTACGGCGGTCGGAGGCCCGATTCGGATGAACCTGGTTCGGAATATGGATCTGGGTATGGAAGGACGACTGAATACGAGAGCTCCCAGGGAGAACATGGGTCTGGGTATGGAAAGAAGAATGAGTACGAGAGTTCTCAGGGAGAATATGGATCTGGGTATGGAAGGAAGAATGAGTACGAGAGTTCTCAAGGAGAACATGGATCTGGGTATGGGAGGAGGACTGAGTATGAGAGTTCTCAAGGAGAGTATGGATCTGGGTATGGTCGGAGGCCGAGTTACGGGGAAGAAGGAGGGGGATATGGAGGGAAGACTGAGTATGAGAGGCCGAGTTATGGGGATGAGCCGCCTCCGCCTAGGAGGCCGAGTTATGGAGAAGAGGAAGGAGGGGGGTATGGAGGGAGGAATGAGAGTGAGTATGAGAGGCCGAGCTATGGGGAAGAGCCGCCTCCGCCTAGGAGGCCGAGTTATGGAGAAGAGGAAGGAGGGGGGTATGGAGGGAGGAATGAGAGTGAGTATGAGAGGCCGAGCTATGGGGAAGAGCCGCCGAGGAGGCCGAGTTACGGGAGGCAGGAAAGTGGGGAGTATGAGAGGCCGGCTTATGAGCGGCCGAGTTATGGAAGGTCTGAGGAGGAGGATTATCGGAAGCCTAGTTATGAGAGGCGTCGTAAAGATGATGAGGAGGAGGTGGATCGCCCCAAGTATGGCTATGGCGAGGAGGAAGGCTATGGTCGCAAGAAATATGTGAGTTTTGTAAAATTTTCTAAATTTTATATAACTATCTATGTGCATACTTGTTATGTTTATAATGACATTGCTAAAGCTTCCATGGTTCTTTAATATTTATATTCGTTATTCTCGTGCAGCGCCGTTTTAAAATGCTGTTGATATCCGTTTTTCTCTGTCTATCATTGACGTGGATGTAGAAATTATTAAGAATGTAGTCGAGATACTTCTGCAGACGAGCATTTTAAAGTTGAAATGGATCCCTCATATTTTATCGAAGATTTAAGCAACTAGAAAATGAAAGTAGTTTGCACTGTTCCAATTAAAGTGGCAGAGTTCTTAGGTAGTGCCAATGCTGATCAAATTGATAAACAGAAAGGAGCAATCAATGAGAAATCCTATTGCATGTTTGTTTCACAACTCAAGTTGAGAACTTGAGTTGTTTATGTGAGAAAAAACACTGTAGCAACAAAGTTGAATTTGAATTTTTGTGAGAGAAAATATTATGACAAAAGAACTGAGTTGTGATTTGAGTTGATCTTTACAGCTTAACTTGAGAGAAAATATTTCCTTTCAACTAAAGTTTTGTCACTTTTTCTTTTTGTTTGACTAATGTGGTATTTTCTTTTCTTTTCCTTTAGACCATTTATTAGATGGAGAAATATTGCAAATTTAGTGAAGATACTTCTGCAGATAAGCATTTTGAAAGTCAAAACTTGAGTTTGATTGAGACGATTGCATCCATCTCACGACAGGGTTTTGACCATCATATGATTTGATTGTTAAAATTTTGCCATGTACAGTTTCTAACTTGTGAATTAGAATATCATTGTATCTGAGTAGAAAAACCTTACCGCGTGTGGACTAGTGGTGTGTTACTGTGTTTTCAATCAATTGTGTCATTCAATTATGAATTGTAGAATGTAATTACTCTTGTTTATCATGTTAGTCGCCTTTTTCTATCTTTGACTGGTCGCTGTGCAGGGGGATGATGGCTCTGATGATGACAATGAAGAGAATAAGCACCATCGCCACAAGCACCACCACCACCACCGCAAGAGTTCCGACGATGAGTGAGGTGCAAGCATATCCTGTTGTGAAATGGAGTCATGCCATACTTAGCTAATAAAGGGTTGGGGCATGTATTCCTTTGAGTGCTGTTTGTTCTGTCCTGTTTTCAAGTATCCTACAACTCTTTGCTATGAAACTACCTGTCTAAAGTTAATGCGTGATATGTCATATATGTTCATGCTATAAATAAAATCCCAGACTTTGGTTTGGCGTGTCTTTTTTACTACATGCATTTTTGTTGGTTGAATAGTATCTTATCTTTTGGGCATCTAGCAACTTAACTTTGGCAGCATATTTGTTGTTTCGCTTCACTTGATTGTCGGACAACAACCATGAACTTTTGTGTTCATGCGCTTTATCTTGTCGCCCAACAATTAGGCCTTCCTCTAGCCCACAGGAGAGAAAAACTAAGAGGGAGGAATGAAAGAAGACTGAAGAGAGAGTGCGTGTAAAAATAGATGGATCGAAAGAGAAATGTGAACAAAATTTCTCTTCATAATGATCTCCTTGTTCTGCTATTCGTTTCCTTTGTCTCTACACTAGTTTTAAAGCTATGCTCTCTCTAAGTCATAATAAAAAGCTCTCGTACACTACCGTGTAAGGTGATGGTCTTTAGTTTTGAAGTTCCATAACTAGCAAAATCAAAATTCAAAATAGCTGTGCGTGCGATTTGTAATCACAAAAGTTATTGGATTAGTTTCTCACCAACAGGAGGGAAAATTAGAGATTCTACCTCTACCTAACATACTAAAAGTATCCATTTTAAAAAACTCTACCTCATGATTAATTCTAGTTTAAAATGTAGAAATAAATGGGCTAATGTTAAGAGATAGAAATAAAAAGGAATTTCATTTTAAGAGGTATTTTTAAAAATTGCCCAAACGGCAGTGGTTCATGAATGAGTATTTTAAAGTGATCTTTATATGCTTCCATTAAAATGATGTCAGAAGTTTACACTGTTAACCATCGTCGTTTGCATAATCTCTTTCACTTCCTCTTTCTCTACAGCAGCAGCATAAATATGTCGAAGAATAGCATGGTAATCTCTTTCTGGTTTCAACATTAGAAGTTTCTCCACAACTCTTTCTCCCATATCTACGTTACTGTGAACTCTACAAGCGGCAAGCAGCGCTTCCCAGATAACGTAATTGCTCGGTATTGACATGCTAGTAATTAGTCTATACGCTTCCTCTAGTCGGCCTGCCCTGCCTAACATCTCCACCGTGCATCTATAATGCTCAATTCGTGCCTCGATTCCATAGTCCCTTTGCATGCTCTCAAATACTCTACATCCTTCATCCACCAATCCCTTGTGCTTATATGCAACTAAAAGGGCTAAAAACGTGAACCCGTCGGGCAGAAATCCTGAAGTTGTCATGCATTCATACAAATGAAACACATGATCCGGATCACCATGATTTGCACAGGCTAAAATCATCGAGTTCCAAGTGACCAAGCTCCTGCGATTCATGATGTTGAAGACTTGCCATGCTCGGTTCAAGCATCCGCACTTGGAATACATGTCAATCAACGCATTGCCAAGAAAAATCATCCCTCCGAACCCGTTATCCTCGATATATTGGTGGGTTGCTATCCCAGTTTCCAAATCTCCCAAATTTGCACACACCGAAACTACACTTAGCATCGTGACCTCATCCGGTACCACTTTTGCATCTACCATCTCCCAAAACAATTCAAGTGCTTCCGTTGAACGCTTTGCTTGTGAATAGCCCGAAATCATTGCGGTCCAAGAAACCACATCTCTTATAGGCATATCATCAAACACGCACCGTGCGTACTCCAATTCCCCAGCTCTCACATGCGCAACAACCAAACCCGACCACGAAACAACATCAACAGCCACCATCTCTGTAAATACTCGCCGGACTGCACCAGACATCCCTCTCGCCGCGTACAAATGAATCAGTGTGTTACACACGAACAAATGCGAGCAAAACCCAAACTTCAACACAGCCCCATGAATCTCATCGGCTTTAAAATTCGTTTTCACAGCAGGAAGTTGAGAGTAAACTCATCCGGATCAACGCAATTCATCCTCATCCGGTTGAACAAATGAACCGAGCGAGAAGGCGATGAGCTCTTGGAGTAACCCCGGATGAGGGTATTATAGAAGAAAGTTCTTGGTTGGGGCATTTGGGAGAATAGTTGGTGAGCGTAATGCAAGTCGCCGGAGGGCGACACCGCCGCGAAGCGGAAGATCTTGCCGAGGACGACGTGGTGGCGGTGGAGGTTTGCGACGATTGCGTGAGCGTGGATTTGCTTGAGGTCTCTCATGGAGAGGCAGGACTCGGCCATGGAGGCCAAGGCTGCTACTAGATTGTGCTGTTGGTTTGGCGGGAGACCCATGACCACTGGTGAGTCAGCGCAGAGGTTTGTTCTTCAACGGTTTTTCAAACTTTGCTTTGTGGGCTTTTGCTAAATTTGGGCCCCCAAGAAGGCCCATGAAAAGAGAACCAATTCATTGAAGTCGGCCCATTTAATCAGGGGGAAAACTTCACTACACGGAATGGCGAAAAAACCAAAAATATCACTCTAAGACAGTAAAAAATATTTTTTATGTCACTCTATTTAAAAATAAATAATTATTATTCAATTAATAAAAAAAAATATAAAATCACAATAATACTCAATTATTTAATATGATATAAATATTAGACCTCCGCTTAACCATAATAAACCATGTACTTTTCTCTAGATTTGGCATGAAATATTTTCTGTCAGCTATGTTATTAGGAAAAAGTTACTAAATAAAGCATAATTTGGTAAACTAGAGATAAAAATTGGGGGTGTTCATCGGTTAAAAACAGACAATTTTAGTCGGTTTTAAAACCAAACCGATAATGTCAGCTTTTAAAAATTTAAAACCGAAAACAAGCCGAAGAACAATGCATTCGGTCGATTAACCGACCGATTTTTATCGGTTTTTACCGGTCGGTTTTTCTTACTTAAAAAACTTTTTGTTATTTCTTAAATTTTAACCATTTAAATATTTAATATTTAAATTGTTAAAATAAAAAAATAACTTAAAGACAAAAACATAAAGCCTAAAAGAATGTGCCACTAAGGCTTTATATCTAATCTCAATTAGAAAACTTATTTATATTAAAATTCATCATATTATTAAAGATGGACGTTCAAAAGAAGTTAGACCTCTCTAATTTGTAAATTGTAATGAAATACATAGCCCTTTATACAGAATAGTTGAGAAAAAAATATTCTCATCTCTTTTTAATGTGGAATTCTCAAAAGTCTGATGTGTTTGAATTTTTAAGACTCATTATAATAAATATTTTTGAAACTGTCATGGATTTCTTGTTCGAATCCCATAGAATGTAACGTGTTTTTCTTTATATCTTTTCAAATAATCTTTTATTGTGTTTCCCTTTCCAACACAATAAATGAATAAGTAGTAAATACATAACTGTGTGCATTTAAGAAAGCCGCTTGCTAAGTTTCAAGAATCTGTAGACATAATAAATATATTTAAAACCACGAACTAACAACAAGAATCAATTATCCTAGTGGAAAGGAGTTGGATTGGCTTTCTACAAGGTTAGAGGTTTAAATTTATGGATAATAACTATTTTTTTAAATAATATAAAAGGTAGTCGGTCGGTTTGATTTAATCGATCACCTCGGTTGGTAGAATTGAAACCAAATTGCTCATGAATCATGGGCGGTCGCATAATCAACTGAATTAGTCGATTTGCTGACGTGGAACTGAATTTTTATTTTTTTCGGTCAGTTTGACAGTTCGTTGTCGGTCGGTTGCAGTTTTTCAGTTTTTTTTAACACTCCTAAATTAAAAATTAATAAGGAGATGTATAATGAGTAAAATAGATATATATATATATATATAT
>NW_010357386.1:38963-65052 GCF_000414095.1 Morus notabilis
AAATAATAGTATAAGATTTTGAGTATAACTATCATGATATCACAAGTTCATAATAAAATTTAAAATATGTAATGAAAAATATATGTATTTTTTAGTTTTTTACGAGTTTCGTATCGTGTTCTGGTTAGGCGGGTCCAACCAGAAATTAACCCATATTTTTCATGTCAATTTCAGATCGACTTAATTCTAATATGAACATATTTTTTCTCAATCCTAACCCATAAAATTCATATTATTTTTGAGTCGTGTCGTGATTCATATTACCGCCCTCCGTATACGTAAGATCTCTCACCCGTAAATTGATTTTCTTTTGATTCTACGTGCAGTTCTAATAAATTACGAAATAAAATAAAAAAATAAAAGCAAGAGAAGATTTTTTTACTAAAGTACAATGAATTTACATTCAAAAAAGGATCAAAATAGTACTATTCATCTTATTACAATGTGACCCCGCTATAAAAAAGTGAAAGCACGTGATCGATCAATAAGACTAGCTAGTACTATTGAGCTCATGTCAAGTCTCTCTAATTAGTATCTGCTCCCGTCCACATTCATTTGAGATTTTTATCCCTTTATATATATATATATATATGTTTCAATAATTTTAGGGGACTTTCTCGGCTAAGGCAGTTTCTGGACACTAGATTTGATTATCATCATATGAAATTAAAAAATGATAACTATTTTGATAGCCATTACTCACAAAATATATTGAGTCTTACCTACTCACTTAACAAGACTCATTTTACGTGAATAGCGGGATTTTTAATCATGGGCGATAAATAAATGTGCTCTATTAGATTAAAAAAATATAAAAAAAACATTTTTTTTATACAAATATGATAGTTAGAAATCGACACTTCTCGGTATGCAACTTGTCCACGGGGGGTGAAATAAAAATATTTGTACTGAACCAATACAACAATACAACTCATACACGTCTACGATTACGACCGGTAATTGCATGAAGTAGCATCCAGTGTATTTTAAGTGAATTATGTCATTCATACTTTCTGCTTCCAGCTTGACAATTAACACACAATAGAAACGATTGTCCTGTCTGTCTTAAGGCTTGATCAATAGTGACAAGACTACTGCCTCCAGCCTTTGGGGCCACATCTTTATAGGGACAGAAAAGCGTTTGCCGTGTAGATAGATATTATACAAGTACCGTGTGGTAGTTCTACATTTATATATGTACATTAAGGGTAGTTGACTTCACATATTTGAGTTTTTAATTTGAGTTGAGATATAATATTTTTAAAAAATTTTTTATTGTAGTAAAAAAAAATTAAATATGATATTTTTTGAGAATTTTTTACTGTAAAAACTTAAAACTGAAAACTCGAATCAGTGAAATGAACGAGATATTTATGATCCATTTATTTTACCGATTTGAGTTTAGAATTTAAATTTTGTTACAGTAAAAAACTCTCAAAAATAGTCACATTTAACTTTTTATTACAGTAAAAAACTCTCACACAAAATCACATCTCAACTCGAATTAAAAACTCAAATCAGTAAACTAAACGGGCCTTTAATAACTATATATATTATAGTCTATAGAGAGAATTTCTTGTGGTTTAAATCATTACCGAGATATTTAGTTGGAGGATTTAAACCATGATTTGAATTATAGTTCATGGTTCGTTACAATATTTTCTCTCACAAAAAAATACACGTAAATTAAAAATGGTTCTAATCATATGATTCTAATTCATGAACCAAATGGCTCCTACATTTTAAAACTAAAAGAAAAGAAAAAAAAATGAATTTTTTTTTTTTAAAAAATATCTCGTTTTGGCCATTTCTAACAACATGTTTGGCCAACAAACTATTGGACATTCAATGCATGCTTACCATATCCAAATTATGTAGTATGTTTTGGATCTCAATCTTAACAAAAAATCTAAGAAGAAGATTTTTTTTAATTCGAGTTAAGATATAATATTTTTAAAGAGTTTTTTATTGTAGTAAAAAAAAAATTAAATGTGATATTTTTTGAGAATTTTTTACTGTAAAAACTTAAAACTGAAAACTCGAATCAGTGAAATGAACGAGATATTTATGATCCATTTATTTTACCGATTTGAGTTTAGAATTTAAATTTTGTTACAGTAAAAAACTCTCAGAAATAGTCACATTTAACTTTTTACTACAGTAAAAAACTCACACAAAATCACATCTCAACTCGAATTAAAAACTCAAATCAGTAAACTAAACGGGCATTTAATAACTATATATATTATAGTCTATAGAGAGAATTTCTTGTGGTTTAAATCATTACCGGGATATTTGGTTGGAGGATTTAAACCATGATTTGAATCATGGTTCATGGTTCGTTACAGTATTTTCTCTCACAAAAAAATACACATAAATTAAAAATGGTTCTAATCATATGATTATAATTCATGAACCAAATGGCTCCTACATTTTAAAACTAAAAGAAAAGAAAAAAAAATGAAATTTTTTTTTTAAAAAAAATCTCTCGTTTTGGCCATTTCTAACAACATGTTTGGCCAACAAACTATTGGACATTCAATGCATGCTTACCATATCCAAATTATGTA
Organism: Morus notabilis; assembly: GCF_000414095.1. Classification (NCBI taxonomy): domain Eukaryota; kingdom Viridiplantae; phylum Streptophyta; class Magnoliopsida; order Rosales; family Moraceae; genus Morus; species Morus notabilis. Next base: position 41,534 of record NW_010357386.1, read on the forward strand.
GTATGTTTTGGATCTCAATCTTAACAAAAAATCTAAGAAGAAGATTTCTTACAATTCCACCAAAAAAAAAAAAAAAAAAAAAAAGAAGCTCCTATGATAAGAGCTGTTTGTTTTATGTGTATTGTTTGTTTTATATGATTTTCATTTTGAAGACATATTAGCGTTCATTTCAGCTGATTAATGCACTAATTGAATAGTATTCTTTAAGACCAGGAACTGACTCTGTCAAAAGTCAAAAGAGGCAGACCTAATTGACCAGTTCATATAGCTTCCAGCGCCTTTTCATTTCGCTTTCTGTATAGAAAATATTGTTATCTTGTGAAGTCTAATTACACCTTAATAATTTTTACTTTATGTGAAGCGACTAAAAGAGAAGATATAATTTTATATTTAGATGAATCTTTATAAATTTTGCGCGTCTATTTTTTTGTTTGATTTTATTACTCTAAAAAAATATAGAAATAGTGCGTCTAACTCTTAATCAATATCGCTTTCCTTTTCATAAAGAATACACGAAAAAATGATTTTCAAAAGTAAGCGTGATTTGAGGCCCCAACAGCTGTCTAAACACATGACACCGCGTCTAAACTTCGAAGAAAAGAATTAATTAATTAACTATACTTAGTACTCAAAAAGAAAAGAGAAGAGAAGATAAGAAGATAAGAAGATCTCATCCTCATGATTGATACTGTCTGTGTTCACATCAGAGAATTTTTGACCTTTTTCTGTCCATTTCAACTGCATATCTTATTGTTTATTATCAGATCTTCAGGAAATTTCTTACGTTCATCTGTTTCTCATCTTTTATTTTTGGGGACGTGAAACATGAGCATAATCATCAGGAAGAGCTTCTAAACTACTCTCTCTCTCTTATACATATATATACATATTCTCCTGATATATATACCTTTTCAAACTTCTTATGTTTCTGCAAAATCGTCACTTGACAAGTGACAAAGAAGATGAAGTTTGGAAAGGAATTTACTTCTCAGATGGTTCAGGAATGGCAAGAGGCATACATGGACTACAACTTTCTCAAGACAGTCTTGAAAGACATCTGGAGGTTCAAACAGAAGAAGAAGAACAACAACAATTTTGCTTCTTCAACTCCTAGAGGAGGAGTTGGAGGGGCTTTGAGAAGGAAGGTTTCTTTGCACAGAGGCTTCAGTGGCCTAACAACGTCCCGGTACAGAAACTCTCCGGCGTCGGGGAGGAGAGACATCGAGGAGCCGATCCTCGTCGGCGCGGTGCAGCGAGAAGGGTCGGAAGAGCATTACCAGACCATGTTCTTTATGTCAGGTGATGAAGGAGGAGAGCATGAGCTTGTGTTCTTCAGGAAGCTTGATGATGAGTTCAACAAGGTTGTCAAGTTCTACAGGAAGAAGGTTGAGGAAGTTGTGGAGGAGGCTTATGAGATGACAAGGCAGATGGATGTTCTGATTGCTCTTCGGATTAAGGTTAAGAATCCCGCCCTGAAACCGGAGGAAACTGAGGTGGTTAAACCGAGTAAAACACCAGGTGACTAATGAAGAGCAAGAAATGCAAATTTGAATATCTTTTATGTCTTGCTTTCTTTTCTTGGTCATGTGATGAAATTTTATGAGTTAAAAGTTAGTCCTTGTGTGTTTAGCGCGGCCGAGTATGGATACGATTCGAGAAGTTGAGATGAGCAGGGAAGGACAATCTGAAGAAGGAGAAGAAGAAGAAGGAAAAGGAGAAGAGAGAAGAGGCAATGAGACAAGAGAAATTAGTAGTAGCCAGAGAAACGACAATGAAAGAAGAATGGAGAAATGTAGACCAGATCCACTTGAAATACCGGATCATGTAAAGATAAATATAACGCCTGAAACTTTAATGTCAACTCTGAGAGGCATTCTAATGAGTTCAACTGCTAACTTGTCGTTCAGCAAGGAAGAGCTGAGGAAATCAGAAGAGTTAATGAAAAAGGCTTTTGTTGAGTTCTATCAGAAGCTCAGACTGTTGAAAAGCTACTGGTATATATGATCCTTATGGCTTAATCATATCGTAATAAAGTTGTGTTCTCTGTTGAGAATTATGGTAAGTAACTTGTTTGTGTTTTTGATGGATTGCGACAGTTTCATGAACCAGCTGGCTTTCTCAAAGATCATGAAGAAGTACGACAAGGTCGGAACAAAATTCGTCGATCTGAATTCTGAACTGTGATTAATGTTGGTGCTTCAGTTTTGTACTAAAAACTGTGTTTATGAGTGCAGATTGCTTCAAGAAATGCATCAAAGGCTTATTTGGAGATGGTGGATAAGTCCTATCTTGGAAGCTCTGATGAAGTTAGTTATAGAACATTGTTGATAATGTTATTATGTAAAAAATAAAAAAAAAATAAAAAAATTCCACTTTGAAATTTAGCTTTATTGCTTTTTATCTTTTGCTTCCTCCACAGGTTACTAGGCTGATGGAGAGGGTGGAGGCTGTCTTCACAAAGCACTTTGCACAGGGAAACCGCGGAAAAGGAATGAACATCTTAAGGCCAAAAACCAAAAGAGAGAGGCATAGGGTCACATTCTTTTTGGGTAGATTGATGAAAAGAGTAGAAACCAACTTCTTTTAAATATGATTGAAAATTAACCATTCCACTCTGTGAGATGGGGTTTTGCATCAGTTATTCAATGTGTGATCAAAATGTCAATAAACTGTCTTGTGATAAATTGCAGGCTTTTTGTCCGGGTGCTCACTTGCTCTTATAGTGACCATTTATGTGCTTATACAAACAAGAAACATCATTAAGAGCGAAGGCCGCGGTCGGTATATGGATAACATATTTCCTCTCTACAGGTGAGCTCAGTTTGAGATGGTTATTCTTTTGTATTCATGTGATTGTGGAAGCATTTTATCAATTTGGCAATGAAATTAGCATAATATTATTGAATCTTTTTTCATTATTTTTGCAGCTTGTTCGGATTCATTGTCCTACATATGCTCGTGTTCTCCGGAAATATATACTTTTGGAGGCGGTACCGAGTCAATTATCCATTCATATTTGGTCTCAAGGAAGGAACAGAACTGGGATACAGACAAGTGCTTCTTCTCAGTGCAGCTCTTTCTGTAGTCTCTTTGGCTGCTGTCATCTCGAATTTGGACATGGATATGGACCGAAAGACAAACCACTTCGAGACTTTACCAGAATTATTCCCTCTTGGCCTAGTCATTGTGAGTTCTAGAAATTCAATTCAACGACAAATCTTTGTTATGTTCCTTGATGTAATAAGCTTTGTTTTGCAGGTTCTCCTTCTCATACTCTTCTGTCCTCTCAACATAATATACCGTTCTAGTCGCTTTTTTCTCATTAGATGTACATTTCGTTGTTTTTTCGCTCCACTCTACAAGGTAATGGGACTAAAATTTTCCCATATTCTGATCATTTAGTTACTCAGACATCATTAAAAATTTTCCAATGTTTCATCTGTAGGTTACCCTCCCAGATTTTTTCTTCGCAGATCAACTTACAAGCCAGGTTTGAATTTGTGCTTATTTTACCACTTGTCATATGCATCATGTTTTCCAATCCAATTAATTTAGTTTGAGAAAAAGAAAAAAAAAGGTCAAACTCTATGCCTTTTTTTTTTTGCTTGAAAGGGTCAAACTCTGTTATATATAATATCTTACCCTTGATTAACTTAAAAAACCAGGTTCAAGCCTTGAGAAGTTTGGAATTCTATGTCTGTTATTACGTTTGGGGAGACTTCAGAAAAAGGGAAAACAAGTGCCTAGATAGCCCTGTGTACCAAGCTTTCTATATAGTTGTCGCCATTATTCCATACTGGCTACGTCTCCTTCAGGTACTTCTTTATGGCATGCCAAGTTTTTAACTTCTTATCCTGAAAAGAGGAGCATTTCTGGTAACACATTTTCCAACCGTGTCATAGTGTCTGCGGCGATTGCTTGATGACAGAGATTCGATACATTCGATAAATGGCCTAAAGTACTTCTCGATCATAATAGCAGTGGCAATGAGAACACTCTACGAACAGAAGAAGGGGACGATCTTTCTGATACTGGCTGCGGCTACCTCCGGAATTGCCACAATTGGTGCTACTTATTGGGATCTCGTCATCGACTGGGGCCTTCTACAACGGAATTCGAAGAACCCCTGGTTGAGAGACAAACTTATTATACCAAATAAGAGTGTCTACTTTGTAGCCATGGCAAGAGAATGCAACAAAAATGAATTTCTTGATTCTGTAATTTTTTCGCTTACTTGGTGGTTCTGAAGTAATGAAAAACTTGCAGGTGTTGAATGTGTTACTGAGACTGGCTTGGATGCAGACAGTTTTGGGATTCCGAGAAGTTCCTTTCCTGCATAGAAAGGCCTTGATTGCCATTGTTGCTTGCTTAGAGATCATTCGTCGTGGCATTTGGAATTTCTTCAGGTACTTATGCTATAATTCTTGTTGAATATTTCAATATTTGTTAGCAACTTATTTTTAACTAACAAGAATGTGAATCGGTGATGTTTAATTGATCAGGTTGGAGAATGAGCACTTGAACAATGTTGGAAAGTATAGAGCATTCAAATCAGTACCTCTTCCTTTCAACTACGAGGAGAAAGATACATGAAACATGTGACATAGCAGAATATGACAAGCTTCAACCACTTAAGCATGTGTGATTTTATTTTCCTTCTTTTCCTTCTATTTTGTTTATGGGAGTGAATCCCAAGACAAATAGAGAAAAACCCACGAACCAATAGGGAGTGTCCAAAGAAAGAGAAGTTATTATTCTACATGTTACAGGAAATGGATAGGGACAAGTGGCATTAATCACATATTATGAGTTTTAAAGATGGTTAATGCCGTGGGGACCATAAGATGGAATTGCAGAAAGCTGATTTGCAAGTGGGCATTATTGGTCCCTTCTACTTTGTTGAGGTGCCCCACCCCCACCAGGTGGTGACTAGTACCAATTTTACAACCCGAATTTTATCCCCATTTGTGCTTGCATCCCTAACTTTATAGAAATACCCATTTTACTACTCCAAACTTTGAATAAGTCCACTTATGTCCATCTATTAATGTTAAAAATATACGGCAAAGATATACACGAAAAACATTATTTATACGGCTTTCTTCTAGGGCGGTAAGAAATCACCCCGAACCCGACGAACCCGGCCGAGCCGAGCCGACCCTACTCGAAAATCACGGGTTTCCAATTTTTTATTTAATTTTCAGTTTTAATTATGCCTAACCCGCACTGGGCGGGTAGGGGCGCGGGGTGGGGTTACATGAACCCGGGGGAACCCTACCCGGCCGAACATGTTCAAAGTAGGTAAAATAATGTCCAACACTTCAAATTCTTACTTTCATAAGTTTATGGACTTTATGCTTTTAAACTGTTAACTTATTTATGTTTTGGATTCACGGTTTGTGTAAAAAATGCTTGTATGTCATAGTTGTTGAATTAGGACATTCTTTATTTATATTGGAAGTGTTTGATTTCAAAGTGAGTGTTTTAATTGTTCACATTGCATTTAGACCCCCTCTTGAAGGAAATACATGTTCTGTTTGATAATGATTTCTTCTGTAACAAGCACAGATTAATTGACTAAAAATTAATTAAAATTGATGAAGTCATAGATTAAAATTGGTTTTCACCAACCCGAGTAACCCGACTCTACCCAAGGTCACCCGAAAATTGCGGGTTTGTAGACTTAAGAGAATGTCACGGCCTAAAATTTTCTCAACCCGCACAGGTCGGGTAGGCTCAATTTTTCGGCTCAACCCTACCCTACCCGGCCGATTTACACCCCTACTTTCTTCCGTCAAATTTTAACGAAAATTTTAACAAATTGTCTAAAAATCAAGATCTGAAGTCGTAAGAATTTTTAAAGACGGCAGGTAAAAATGGGTGTAAACTTTGGGGGATGCACAAATGAGAACAATCCAAACAAGAAGAAAGACCTAACCCATGTGATGAAGCTCAACACATGTTGAGAAAATTTGCATTTTCCAATTTACTTTGAATACAAAGATCACGGCTGCGTTTGGTTAGTAGATTCGTGTCATGGTTCGTGACTTACTACAGTATTTTTTCTCACAAAAAAACATACGTAAATCGAAAATAATTCTGAATCTATGAACCAAACGTCCACTAAATCATCCAACTGATTATACAGGGCTGTACATAGCCTGTTATTCAATCCAACCCAGTAGAAGAAACTAGAAAATACATGCATAAACATCAACCAACGAGATGAACAATTAAACAGAACGTGCACTTTCTTGCTCAGGCTCTTCTTCATTATGTAAGGTTGCAGGCGAATTTGAAGCGGAGTTTTCAGCTGTTATAGCTCCGGTTTCGTCGTCCTCGCGGCTCCTGCCGAGGGATGAAAATGACAACGGATTGTAAGTAGAGCTTGCTTTTTGAAGACCTCTTATGGCTCTCATAGCAGCAAGCGTGCTGCGATATATGTACATTGTTTCATCACCAAGATTTGATGGCGTCTCAGACATATTTACCGAGTTATTCTGTGGTTGCTCTGTCTTGTCTTGTGAGGTTGGAGTAGACTCGATGATTTCTGCTTCAAGTGGGAAGAGAAGCTCAAGATTCGCCTCGCATTCACGGACTAGCCTTGTGAGAGGTTCAGTTGAAAAGGAAGGCTGGCGAAGGGCAAGTTGCGTGAAGGGTAGACGCAATAATCCCCCGGTTCGCTTATCATACTTCTTCAGAATTTTAACTAGTCCTGTTGAAGCCATAAATGGATATGAATTTGGAAATAGATGAGAACTTGCATTTTCAGCAACAATATGGATGTAAAACAAATGACTTAATGATATAGCAGCTGTACCTGTATAATACAGGAAGCTACAATTTTAGACGCACCATCTCCCTATCTTAAGAGACGAAGCTCTTACCAAAACAAGTTAGACGTAGAAGAAAGAAACACAGAAATCGCCAATGTACCTGCAAAGTTTAAGGAGCTATAGTTTTTGAGAAGCACCATCTCTCCATGAATGGTGACAAAGTCTTTACGAATGTCCATCATTTCTTCACTGAACTCACTTTCTGATGTATAGGCTCTTCCATTGTTGCTCTTCTCCTTGACTCGCTCAATCCTTTCTTTCAACTCCTGTAACAGTAGCAGATAATTACAAGTACTGCAAGTAATGCAACACCACAAATAAGAATCTACTAGAATTTAATCCATCAAATCCCACGATTTTATTCGACCTAAATCGGTTGCAGACTCGAGATTACCATTTGAAACCAGCCATGACAACATGAGAGAGAATCAATTAGTGGAAGATTTTTTAAATAAATAAATAAATACTTCTTGCTTATCTGTGGAAGCTTAATTATCATGCCTCGGTGGAATCACCGGAAGCTACTCCCAACCATGACTAAAACTTGCAACAAGAGACTATTAATAAACAGGTCATGGACATTCTGGGCAATAATAAAAAAAACAAATATTCGAAAGCAACCTACATATCTGTTAAAGATAACTTATGCGGGCCACAAACTTGAAAAGGTCAAGCATTAATGAACAAAAAGGGGGTTCCACATTCTCCTCAAAACTTCCATGAATTCCAACTCAAATCACACATAAACTCTTCCTCTTTGGACCAACCATCCAATAAATAGTACATACAGAATAAAGCAATCTACACTCCATTTCCTCAAGTGACAAACTCATCAGCATCTCAAAACACCCTTAAGCTTCCAACTCAAACTACACATAAACTCTTCATCTTTGGACATTCCATTCAATAAAAAGTACCCAACCCAAAAAAAGAAAAAAAAAATATCCACAAAAATTTATCTTCCCATTTCCTCAATTGATGAACTCATCACATCAATAACTCAAACCTTTTGTTGTAAAATCAAAACACCCTTTTTTCAATTCACTTTGTATGTAACAGCCATACTGATTCTTAATTCAACTAACTACCCAACAACCTAATAAGAAAACATTTAAGAAATCGAATGATTTCCAACTTCAGTTGGATGAAGTGAATTTCATTGTTCTCTGAAAAAAATAAAAAAGATAATAGAATGCGTGAATTAGTAAAAGTAAAAAACCCAATTCCAATTTCCAACAATAAAATTCTGGAGATAGAAAGAAACAGATAAAGAAGGAAGAACCTGGAAACGAATGACGAATTCTTCCTCTTTGTCGACGTAGAAATCATTGAACTTGTCGAGCTCCTCGTTGAGGATCCTGATGAACCAGTCTTGGAGGTCGGGGTTGTTGGGACGATTTTCGGCGTCGGAATCGGTGGGGACGTTCTTCAGAAGCTTCTTGAGAGGCTTGTAGCACAGGAACTTGTCTCTCCACTCTGGGAGGGTTTCTTCCAAGTGGGTCGTAAATTCCTTCCCAAATTTCATTCCTCTTTCTTTTTTTTTCTTTTTTTGAGTATTTATCAAACAAAGCAGAAATAGTAATATAGCAAAGAAAAGGATGAAGTCAAAGAAGAAGAAAAGCTGTGCGATTTGTGTATGGCAATTGGCATATGACGATATGGATATTTGAGAGAGAAAGAGAGAGACGAAAGGGACGAAAAGGGCAAGAAGGAATTTGGAATATTTGGAAGTTGGGGGGATTAAAATATGATGTAGAGAGGTATAGGGTGTGTTTTCAACTTATTTTAAAATAATTTTATTTTTTATATAAAAATAAAAATAAAATGTTTTTAATTTTAAATAGAAATTATTTTTAAAAATATGTTTGGTAGTTTTTTTAAGAGATTATTTTTAGTATAAAAAAAATTATTAATGTCTCTCTACTTGAGAAAGAAAAAACGACTAAAAGTCGTATTTTATTTCTCTTCTATTTTATACTAAACTAAAAAATCATTTTCATTTCAGTTTTTAATTTTTAATTGTGCCAAACGCTGTTTCTTTTTTTTTTATTTTTTCTTTCTCAAAAAATGTAAAAAAATAAAAATAACTCCAAACACGGCTGTTTTATTTTTATTTTAATGTAATAGTGATGATGTAAATGTTTGTGCTCTTGTTGTTGTGGAGTCGGCTTTGGGCACTTTTCTTTGTCTTCTTTTTTGGGAGGATTTCTACGTCTTCTTTTGGTTATAGATTATCTCTTAGATATATCATTATATACGTACGTACTGTTAGACTAGTACGAATACGGAATATCCTCCTCACCTACGGTGATAAATTTTGTTTAGATATTTATTGTAGGGCCTTTTCTTTTAAGCCTTGTTTTTTTTTTTTCTTGGACGGGCTTTTTTGTTCCTTAATGAGTTATTCTCTCGAATCTCTCCCACTAACAGCAGTTCTCACAAGAGAATTTTAACTGGGCACCATAGCCCCCATTTGCACTTTTTTCCACCCACTACTCATCTTAGTTTGAGGTGTTTCTTTTTTCAGGGTTGGCAACCTTGTAGGAAAATAGTACCTTGTAAAAGAAATTCAGGTCTCATTCGTAGATTTTTTATTTGAATTGCGAATGTATTCGAATTGGATAAATTAAAAAGACAAGTTGGTAATGTTTGGAAGGAAAATACTTTGAGCAGTTCGTGGAATTACCTCGTTAAATAAATGGTCAAACTTAAAATATTCCATTTAGTTGGAACCAGATTTCAGAGGACTAAAATATTCCACCTCCCAAGTCAATAATAAACCTATAAACAGTTGTTTCTGGCACTAAACAAAACCACGAACGCTTTATAAGAGACTTCATTGGCATAAACTCTACTAGTAAAATAGAAACGAAAAGCTCTTACGAACAACCAATTTACTTTAAAGGGCTTCTGAATAAATTCTCGTCAGTGACAGCACAGAGGATGCAACATACTTCTTAAAAGTGAAAGTTGAACAAAGCTACAAAAGCGCTGTGAAAAGTTTTTAAGATGTTCTACTCAAAGACAAGAGAAAATTATAAAACCTCTTCATTCATTGCAAGACAAGATAATTGATGCCTTTCTAAACAAAAATGGCAAAATAATTCAGTCATGAGTAACAATGTTCGTTTTCCCAACGTAATATCCCCTCTCCATCGGTGGAAGACATGAAGGACCATCATGGAAAATAGGGCCGGAAACAAGATTGGGAAAAAGCATACTAAAGCGAGTTTGGATTATTCTGTTTAAATAGAAACACAGAAACAAGAAAAGAAAGAAAAAAACGAAGGTAAGAGACACGTCCAAGATGATCACCAAAGTCTGAAGTAACTCAGTCTTCGAGTGTTCATATAGCATCCAGAGCCTGAAGTATATCAGCCTTCAGGTCTTTGAAGTCTTCGACTCCAAAGCTGAATCTCACCAAGTTATCCTTGATCCCATACTTAAGCCTGTCTGCCTGGCTCAGATCCCTGTTTTGAAAAAAGAACGTCAAAGAGAATTCAACAGAAGAAAATTAAAATGGATCCGCTGTTTGCTTAAAACTGTGAACTACGACTCAATATTGCGGTAGTAACCGGGCGTGTGGGTGTGGCACACACATTTAAAGTGGGGGGCATTATAAGTGGACCCATTCATGCTGCTAAAACTAATTTCAACTTGTGCATAAAGGGGTAATCAAAGATTTGTCACCGTGTCTTCTAAGGCAAAGGCAACTGGGGTCAAATCACAATTATATTTGCCAGCCTTTTAAAAAAAAGAAAAAAGAAAAAAAAAGTGTATGAATTGCAGTCACAGTAGAACCAATCATCAACAATTAAGTGTATGTTTGGTATATGGATTCTCCTACAGTGCAAACCCATGGTTTTAATTTTGCTACAGTGTTTTTCTCTCACAAAAAATTGAGTTTCAAAGTCATAATGAAGAACTCTGATTTGGACCCATATACCAAGCAGGCCCTAAAAATTCCACTGATTGTAATGAAAGCTCAAGGAAAATACCAGTAAGACATAATTGCTGGCTGATCCACAATGCTCTCACAGCCACCAAAAGATGGGGCAATGTATGGGATCTTCAGTGAATCAACAAACTTTATGGTGGTATCTAAGTCGCCTTTAATCTGCAAAGTTGAGCAATATACTAGCTTATCAATACACTTACATCTACATACATTTGGTAATAAAGTAAAACTTATGAAGATGCGCTATCAGAGGAAAAATTGTCAAAAATGCTTGCCTCAAAACTGACGACACCACCAAAACCAGTCATTTGCCTCTTGGCAAGTTCGTGTTCAGGATGACTTGACAAGCCAGGATAATAGACGCGCTCCACCTGCCAAAGATTTGTGATACTATCAGTTCGCCCTATACAGCAGACTAGAAAGACTTAAACAGAAAACAAAATGAAACATTATGATCTGTGCAGAGACAAACTGCTGCATTTCGCACCTTAGGATGTGCCTCTAAAACTTCGGCCATCCTTGACGCTGTAGTGCTCTGTTGCTGTACACGAAGATGCAGTGTCTTCATGCCTCGGATGATCAAGTATGCAGCATTCTGCAAGGGAAAGACAGAAATTAGATCATCCAAGCTCAGAATTTCGAAAAAAAAAAAATGATTAAAAGAAAAGGATCAAATGTTTTAAATGACAAGAATACTCACCGGGTTGAGAGCACCACCCATGATATGATGCAAATTACGAATTTCTGACACCAACTTCAATGGACCACTAATGCATCCAGCAAGGACCTGGAATATAATAAAATCTTGTTTAGAACTTAGTTTATATGTAGTTAAGATTTTTATTATTTACACTACTCTATTTATCTTGGCTGAGTAATGCAAGCTGGCTTACATCATTGTGGCCCCCAATATATTTTGTGGCAGAGTGCAGGATAAGATCAGCCCCAAGAGCAAGAGCCTTCTGGTTCAGAGGTGTGGCAAATGTACCATCTATACAGACCAATGCTCCTTTGCTATGGCAGAGCTTAGAAACAAGCTTAATATCCACACATCTAAGGAACGGATTGGTAGGAGACTCGGTGAAGAATAAAGAAACCTGTATATAGTCAAACGCCAGTCAAATTAATAAGATCATCCATGATGTTTCCAAATTATAAATAGTAACTTTTGAAAACAAGTTGACAACTCTTTTACTACTAACTTTGTTCTTATTCAATGCATCCTCCAAAGCTCGAACATCTGCTGGATCAATAACCGTGGACTGCACATTTGATAACCGTTATAACCAAGAACAGAAGCACCAGAAGAAATTTAAAAACAATCCCATTGGCAAACTCGGGATTAGTTGTAATTTAAAAGGGGGGTTATTACAATATCTCATACCGTGATCCCCATCTTGGGTAGAATTGTCTCAATGAAAATCCTGGTCTTCCTATAACAATCAGTGGTCGTCACAATATGCCCACCAGCAGGGACCAATGCCATGAACATGATTGTGCTAGCGCACATTCCAGACGCCACTATCAGGGTTGATTCAGCTCCCTCAAGAGCACTGAAGGACAAAAATTAATCAATTAGTATATAAAACATTAGTCTCAACAACACCCAGCTGCCCAACAAGAAAAAGGAATCAATAAAGGTAAAAACCTTATCTTCTCCTCTGCAACCACCGTAGTGGGATTTCCATAGCGTCCATATTCAAAACTTGTCGCGCGTTTCTCCTGCCATAAGGTCAAAGACATTTACCCAGTGAGTTCCTAAAAAAATCAATCGCCATCTCGGAAAATAAAGTTACAAGTGTCGTTCCTATAATGAAGACAATATCAACGAAAGAACTAAAGAACGATTCTTTCTACTTTCTCTTTAGAGCCCATAACTTTGTTTAACGCTAAAATGCAGAAATTACCCATTGATGAAGCAAATCAAGATTACTTTACACAGCAAGATAATTAACCTTAAAATCGATGAGGTCGATAGTCTTCTTAAAGAAATAAGCAGAAGTGTTGACCACCGGGGTAGTAATTGCATCAGTAACTATGCCGCGACCCAATCGCTCACCTTCACACAACAGAAACCAAAAGCACAATTAGATGCTGACAATAAACATATAATAATCCCACAGATTAAAAAAAAAGATTCAAGATTTCTAATTAGGTCAAAACATTGGCTTTACTTCATAACAAATTAGGTCAAAAACACAGAAATGAAAAAGAAAAAATAAATAAATAACTGAATAATATAAAGAAGTTCGCTTTATACCAGCATGAATAGAAAGGCTCCCATCAGAGCTCAAGAACAAGGCCTCCTTCGAAGCAGGCAAGCCCTCGACCTGCAAACGCCCATTTCCAGGCACCACCACCTCATCACCGGACACGTCCGGGATGGCGGCGGTGGCGGCGGTATCGACGGCGGTAGAACGGGGGGGGACCCCGCCGACACCGCCGGAATACCGGAGCCGGAGTTGTTCGCCCACGAAGCCGCCACGATCTGCGCGACTCCGATGTTGCTGCAGTTCCTCCGCGCCTTGATGCTCAGCTGCCGCACGAAGTTCGGCGGGAACCTGAGTATCCGAGAAGACAGGCCGCGAGAGGAAGCCGCCGCCGCCCCCCCGAGACGCGCCGATGAGACCCGCGGGAACGACCGTCCCGGATCTGTTTTATCGTGGCGCGGATGGCCGGAGAAGTCAGGATCTGAACGGCACTCGAAGGAGGTGAAGACCTTGGGACACGTGGACACCGCCATGGCTGAGATTGAGCTTTCTCTCTCTTACTTTCTCTCTCTACCTCTCTCTGATTGAAGAAACAGAAGCGTCAGAAGGAACTCTTTTCGGTCCTCAAGAGAGAAAAATCGCCTGCCTTTAATACGCGCCATCGTTTTGTCATTTTCCGGTTTTGCGTTTCAACCATGGTTTAGTTTCGCCAACTAACCATAGCTAATCGCGGTTAATTCTTTGTCGGCTTACGTGGCGGAACGTAAGTGGTGGGAGCCTAAGTGGAGGTCTGAGAGTAATTTCACCGCGTCCTGTGGGTCCCGGTGCAGCTTGATGAGACTGATGACGTTGCGCAATCAGGGTCAAAACACCATTGAATCAGAGCCTTTGCTGCTGTGTGCGACTTGATCTGAGCGCAGCCGGTCCCACGCTTGTCAATAAAAAGTTCTATTTCCCTTTTGTTTTTGCTTGGGAAATAATTTTCAGAAAAAAAAAAAGAGTTGGTAAGATTTTGATCGACACCTAGATGGCAGTAGTATATGCGATACAGACTACAGAGTACATTGGTCTGTTTGTTTAATTTGTTGATTGATATAGGCCGTTTAATCTGCTGATACGAATTAAGATGTAATTTTATATGAGAATTTTTTACTGTAGTAAAAAAGTTAGATGTGATTATTTTTTAGAGATTTTTACTATAGCAAAACTTGAATTCTAAACTCAAATCAGCGAAATGAACGGGACCATAATTTTATATAAATTTTTTTTTATTATATTAAAAAAATAATTATTTTTAAAAAAATTTTACAATAATAAAACTCAAATTTTAAAAGGTACTTATGTATGGTTAAATATAACCATATTTAGCTTGGCAATAAAAGGTATTATGGCTATAGATAGCATAGATGATATATTTTTTTTTTTGGTCAAATACTGCTTTAATCATTTACCAAAAATACATTAGAGAAGCAATTTATTTTAAAATAGAAATGAACTTTTTTTTTCTTGTTCCTGCTTTTTATTATTCGAATAATTTGTTTGCATTCAACTTTTTTTTTTTCCTAGTGGATAAACCGTCTGTGGCGATTTTTTTTTCTTTTTGTGTTTGGTATCTGATGTCGTATGGCATATTCGCCATATATTACTTGATAAATGATAATGAATGTAAGGTGGGTAATGATTCTTCAATCAAAGGTGTCTCGCCTATCAAAGAAAAAAGAATTTCCTCAAGTTAGCATGCGAAATGAAGGCGCAGATTGTGTTAGTTTTGTTGATGACTAATGCAAACTCGTGAGACCAGAGTTAAGTTCGTAAAATTTATAGTGATACATAACTACGTGTACTCACATAACTACGTGTACTCCATATCAGACAATTAAAAACTAATTCAACAAATAAAACTTGGGATAGCAACGGGGCGAATTTGGGGCCGGGTGGTATTCTTGTCAACCCGCACTGCGTAAAAAAACACTCACGATACTCGTTCCATGAACCTGCATAAGTTGATAGGTTACATGACGGATTTTTCCGTCACGAATTCAGAATATTTGTAGTGCCTCATTTACTCGATTATTTATTTTCATTGTAAAATAAATAAATAAATAATTAAACAACATAAACATACAAAACATTAAGTAAAAAATAATAAGAAAGATAGTTTTAAATTTTTATACATATTATGTAATATATTATACTTAAAATTATATATTATAGCATATTATACATAACATATTTAATTTAAAAGTAGAATAAATTAAACAGAACAGGTAAACAGAGAATAGGGTCGGAGACTTTTAAACCCGTCCCCACCCCGCAACTTACAACGGGTTAAAAATTTAATCCATTTATAATTCATATCCATTTAAAGTGTATTTGTCTCACCCTATTTAATGCAGGTCCTACAAGTAAATAAATTTATAGTTAAAATTACCGTCCCTAAATAAAACACAATTCTTATTTGATATAGTAAAATAGTGTTATCCACTATATATGCACCTTTTTTTTAAAAGGCAAAACATAAATGTCTTTTTTTTTTCTCTATCCAGAACATGGTCATAACTCATGCTCATTTAACTCATACGTTACTTTCTCATGTTAAAAGATTCCATCATTGTCAACCGGAACATATTTCATGAAAATGAGAGAGAGACGTAGAGATAATTATTAGAGCGGCACTCCATTTATAAAATATTAACCCATCACCAAGTTTGGAGTATTGCTTTCTTTTCAACCCCATTTTTCTTTTCCTCCTCCATAAGTTCCTCACTAAAATTTTACCCTTTAAGCTTGGCGGTCGAATAGGTGGTTTCTGGCAAGAGCTTTTTTATAGAGAGAAAAAAAAAATAGGTCAAGATTTGAGATGAATTAAAATTAATAGGTCAATACTTTACATAAATTAATAAATAAGCAAAATTACTATTTTTTTTCATAACTTGTCTGGTTATGAACCATAACTTGACAAGTTATTGACGGTTTTTATCCATAACTTGTCTGGTTATGAACCATAACAGATAAGTTTGTCCATAATTTATCTAATTATGAACCATAACTTGATAAGTTATGACCTATTAATTTCTATAACTAAAAATTAACCTATATACTTTTTTAAACTTTTCATATTGCATATTTTTTACTATTTCTGTTTTTTAAAAGGGTTTATGAATAGCTATAATTCATTGCATGATCAGCCAAACTAATAGATATTCCACCATCCAATAACACAATCTTCTAGGTGAATATGTACAAGGAAATTCCAATTATGACATTATATAACAACCAAGGAAAATAACACTAATATTAGGACGACAATAAGGCAAACGTAATCAAGAAAAACTACACAGTAATATGAACGATAACAAGGGGAGAAAAAGCGACATCAACATACAAAACGACAAAATCTAAAGCAGTATAACAAAATGACAATTAAACTGGAAGTGGGGATGGCAATGGGCGGGGTGGGGAGGGAGAATGATTTTCCATCCCCATCCCCGTTGTTAATAGAAATTAGTCAACAAAATTAATTCAAGTTTCGAGGATGATTAATGTGATTTTAACGGTTTAGAATATGCTTTGTAAAGATAAGAAAAACAATTAAGAAGAAAGAACACTAATATTTATAGCGGTTATCATTTTATTTAAAAGTTACGTCCACTATGAGGAGGGGATAAATTTAGGATCTTTTTAGTTCGCTGATTTGAATTTTTAATTTGAGTTAAGATGTGACTTTATGTAAGAGCTTTTTACTGTAGTAAAACAATTCGGTGTGACTGTTTCTGAGAACTTATTACTGTAGTAAAACTCAAATTAGTAAAATGAAAAGGGCCTTACTATGTTATGAAGGTTATCGAATGTCCTTTTGGACTTGTACTTTACACATATATATCCTATGGACTCTCTTTAAATCCCTTTTATTTATTTCGGGATATTTTTCTCAAATTTTGGGATAACATCCCCGATGGTTGGGATTTCTGCCAATCAGTAGGATTTTCTCACTTACTTCCCGCTTATTTCACTTATTTTAATTACAAATCTCAAATCTCAGGATAGACCCCGTATCTCTCTCGATTTTCGTGGACTCGACCTCTTCGGTGCTCTCTAAGCTTTCTCCGCTTGCGACTGCCAGAGCAGTCGAATTCCTATTTATCTCGACCACACGGAGCGGTCGGCCGCCTTCGCACATCTTCGACATTGCTTGCACTCTACTCCTAAAAGAACATTCGTCCGCTACAGTAGCTAGGGCAACCTTCGTCCAATGTGACAATTAGGGCACAACTGTTCTGATCATTAAATGTTTTTATTTATGACACGTGGGTCCAACCTAATGCTTAGATTAGAGTTTAGGAATTTTACCCTACAACACCCGCCTCTCTAAATTGTCCTCTTCCCCGCTTAAAGAGAGGTGGGGTCAGAGTAAGGAATTCTCCATTAGAAAAGCATTCTCTGTACCCGTCTCATTCCCCATCATATAAGATTATGTATTTAAAAATTATAACAACTTCAAATAAAAAATAATAAAAATTCATTATAAATGTAGATCAAAATTGAAGGTTTATAAAAAAAAAAAACTAAATTTTTAACATGTTATTAATTAAATCCAAAAGTAATAATTAATTTTTAAGCGAAAAAAATTTTAAAACATAAAAACATAAATGTAAATTATTCTTCATTGTCTTTTCCTAATAGCTTTAATCTTTATTGCATGATTTCACGCTATTTCTTCGCAAGAATCAGAGTTTAAAAAACTTTGACATTTTGAGAGATTATGTGTGTATGTATAAAATTACATATAAAACAATACATTAATATCGAAGCGAAAGCAGGGTAGACGTACTTTCCCGTCCCCATCCTGCCACAAATTAAAGACTAAATTTTATCCCCATCTGCAATAATTATTCCCCATCTCCACCCTGTTCACAGCCCGTGGGGAATATTGCCATCAACCGCAACATTTAAAACAATATATTAAGAAAACGACGCCATTATAAATAAATTAAACGACAATCAATTACTAAAACGACAGTGATAGTAAAACAACAATAAAATAAGAAAACATACGTTCAGCACGACAAAATAACAACAAAACCACTTTAATTCAGTGGTTTGGCCGCTTCATTCCCATTTCGGGACACAGTTCCTGGCAAGAATATATACAAGGAAATTGTAATTATGACAATATGCTCTGTATCTAGACGTTCCTCGGCTAACTTTGACTTTTAACTTGTAACGGAGTTTCTTTTGTTTGCAAATAATAAAAGTGCATAACTCACAGGGTTACGCAAATTAACCGACAAGCCATTCATCAAACAAATCCGAAAGGGCATACTTCTTGAAAATAGGGGTATTCAAATGCTATAATTTTGGATCTTTTATATTTATGAAATAGATAGGATCTCTTAAAAAAATCAGAAAACAAGGGAAAAACAAGTATTGCATTTATCCATATTGTTTTCTTCCCTTTTTCCTTTTTCACATTGCTTCTAGTTCTATGCAGCTAAGCATAAAATCAACAAAGATAAAACAAGCTTTTGAGAGCCAACACTTCTTTCCTAAGCATATTCCTAACATTATCCAAAGATTTTTGAAACGGGAATACATGCAAAAAAGGGAATACGATGATCTGCACTGGCCTAGAACTATCGCTGACATATATACACACACACACACACACACATATATATTTAAACTGTCGTTTTGAAGTGCGTGAGAGTGAAACTTGAGAGAGAAATTGGGCGCCTAGGAGTACGTTTTCCTAAAAAGAGGAGGGGAGCAAAGTAAACGACAAAACATCCTGCAAAAGACAGTACCTATATAAAATGACATAGGCTTAGTACAGATACATCGAACGACAAGACTACTAAAATAAACAATCAATTTCAAAACGACAACCACTTAGAGAAACGACATCATCCCTATTCAAAACCAACATTTTAGAAAATGATGGCTGTGTTTGGAATTGATCACATTTTTCTTTTTTATGTTTTTCGATAAAAAAATAAAAACGTTTCCAAAATGGCGTTTGGCGCTATAAAGACAAAAAACGGAAATGAAAACGATTTTTTAGTTTAGTGTAAAATGAGAGAGAAATGAAAAATGACTTTTAGTCGTTTTTAATTTTTTTGTTTTCGTTTTCTCCTATTTCGAGCAGAGAAAGAGAAAGAGAGACATTAATGAGTTTTTTACACTGAAAACAATCTCTTGATAAAACTACCAAACGCATTTTTAAAAATGATTTCTGTATGAGATTGAAAATATTTTCATTTTCATTTTCATGCAAAAAATAAAAGCATTTTAGAACGAGTTCTAAACGCATCTCTTGTTTTAACACTTAACAGAATCACCTTACAAAAAGAATACAAAGAGACAACAACATTCTTAAAAACGACAATATATTGCAGAAACGACAACCATGTTAAAAACGACACCATATCCAATAAACAACATTGTATATAACAAACTAAGAAAGTGACAACATTTAACTGAAAATGAGCTATCTAGCTTTTTTAAAAAAAAAAAAAAACAGAAAAGAGGAAAGGAGCTATCCAAAGAATACCGTATATGCTAAACGGCAACAACTTAAAAAAACGAAACCACTGTACGTTTTTCAAGTTAAATAAAATAGAGAAAAAGAGGAAAATATGTCAAGATTTGAGATGAATTAAAATTAATAGGCTAATAGTTTACATAACTTAATAAATAGGTTAAATTACTATTTTGTCCATAACTTGTCTGGTTATGAATCATAACTTGATAAGTTATTGTCCATAAATCACGGTTTTTGTCCATAATTTGTCTGACTATGAACCATAACTTAATAAATTTATCCATAATTTATCTAGTTATGAACCATAACTTGACAAGTTATGAATTATTAATTTCTATAACTAAAATTTAACATATATACTTCCTTAAGCTTTTCATAAAATACTATAATTTTGAGCGTACTACAAAATTTAAAAACGAAAAACTCCTATGGTTATTCTTTAGGAAGTAATTTAAAAATACACGAAGCTACAAACATACATATAATATTTGTTTTTTTTTTGAGAACACATATAACAATTTTAACTAAGTATATTTTTGGAAATAACTTTAATTAATGATTTATTTTAAACTAATGACAAAATGAGGCAAATGTCATTTAAAAGTGCATGAGTCATGATTATTACTCTTTATTCTTGATTAATAACTTTTTTAGTCAAATAACTACACTAAAAAAAAGTACTAATAAAAATAAGGGGTAACATTACTCCGTTCATTTCACCGATTCGAGTTTAGAATTCGAGTTTTGTTACAGTAAAAAGCTCTCAGAAACAGTCACATCTAACATTTTTACTACAGTAAAAAACTCTCATATAAAATCACATCTTAACACAAATTAAAAACTCGAATTAACGAATTAAACAGCTACTGCAATTTTCTCTAAACGGCGTCTAAACCCCCCAATGCTTCTCTTGGTGAATTATTTGACGGAGAATGCTTCTGTGATATTTCATACAGGAGCTTCCAATTGGGCTCATGATGGGCTCGGGCTTCTCCACGTCGCTATTCATCACTTTGGGCCTTGTTTGAACTCCATTTGTCACGTACTGCTAATGAAAACGTCACGTCGTATACCCGCAAAGCTATTCTCTACATAAACGCTGGAATTTCTTACGCTTAAAATGGCGGCTAGAATTAGGGTTTTCTGTACTGATACAAACTATAAAACCAGGTATTTTAATCACTTTCGATGTCAAATTCGTGGCTATTTAATCAGCTATTACGACCGCATTTTCACTCAATAACGAGCTTTACAGAATAGCTCTTACTTGGTATCCAATATTGGAAGTGATTGAAGATTCTACCAGCTTTCTAAGCTGTTTTCTGATGCATATACAATCTCTTGTTTGTCGAGTTTATACTTTTCTTTAGATTTATTTTGTAAACCTTTGAGATTATATTTATTTCTATATTTTTTCACATTTTATAGCTTAAAATGAGTGAAGCAACATTTTGCCCATTTTCATTTGCTTCCCATTAATATTGGGTTTGAGAAGAAAGAAGAACTTTTTATGTCTGGTTTCCAAAGTTTTTGTTTTTTGTTTGTTTGTTTGTTTGTTTGTTTTTTTTAAATGGGATATTATCAGATATGAGAACCACTTGAGATCTTAATGCAGAACAAGGCTCAAAGGTTGAAACTTTTGTGTCGTTTTTAGTCTAACTTGTTGGTAGTCCTCCATTTAATATGTGGATTGTGGACCTATAATAGATTTGGTATTTGCACTAGTACTGAGGCTCCAATGACCCATTGAATCATCGGTTTGCCTAAAATCAAAAGTGCAATAACAATGTTGGGATCCGCTTTGCAGCTTAAATTGACAAAATATTTCTGCTGCCTGTAATGCCCTCACAGGTTCACAAATTATTCCTAACCAGAGAAATTTTGTTTGTTCCACAATTCACAAGAAAATACAAAGGGACACACCACAAGTTTGATTGCTTTTGTTACTTTAGTCTCCTTTTAGCCATTAGGTTCTCCATAACCAGGTTCATGATAATGGCATGCAAAATTTTGCATTTTCACTCAATAACGAGCTTTACAGAATAGCTCTTACTTGGTATCCAACATTGGAAGTGATTGAAGATTCTACCAGCTTTCTAAGCTGTTTTCTAATGCATATACAATCTCTTGTTGGTCGAGTTTATATTTTTCTTTAGATTTATTTTGTAAACCTTTGAGATTATATTTATTTCTATATTTTTTCACATTTTATAGCTTAAAATGAGTGAAGCAACATTTTGCCCATTTTCATTTGCTTCCCATTAATATTGGGTTTGAGAAGAAAGAAGAACTTTTTATGTCTGGTTTCCAAAGTTTTTGTTTTTTGTTTGTTTGTTTGTTTTTTTTTAATTTTTTTAATTTTTTTAAATGGGATATTATCAGATATGAGAACCACTTGAGATCTTAATGCAGAACAAGGTTCAAAGGTTGAAACTTTTGTGTCGTTTTTAGTCTAACTTGTTGGTAGTCCTCCATTTAATATGTGGATTGTGGACCTATAATAGATTTGGTATTTGCACTAGTACTGAGGCTCCAATGACCCATTGAATCATCGGTTTGCCTAAAATCAAAAGTGCAATAACAATGTTGGGATCCGCTTTGCAGCTTAAATTGACAAAATATTTCTGCTGCCTGTAATGCCCTCACAGGTTCACAAATTATTCCTAACCAGAGAAATTTTGTTTGTTCCACAATTCACAAGAAAATACAAAGGAACACACCACAAGTTTGATTGCTTTTATTACTTTAGTCTCCTTTTAGCCGTTAGGTTCTCCATAACCAGGTTCATGATAATGGCATGCAAAATTTTGCATTATGATAAAAAATGTGTTGACTAAGCTTGATAATTTCATAATAATTGGACCCGTTAATTGGTTTAGAACTTGATTTAAGAAAACTGCATTGTGGTATACTTGAGGTTCCAGTTTCATGACTTTTAAGATTTTGGTAATTGTTACATGGTAGCCCATTGTAACTTTGCTCTAAGTTAACATTATTCGGAAGCAGAATACACATATAGTTTGGCTTCCTATAGCAGTTTGGTACTGATTTTTTGCTTACCTCTTATGAGATTTTAGATATCATGCAAATATACCGTTCTGATTGGTTTTTCTTTCTTAGCGAATGATAGTATCTAGTTGTAAAATTTCAATTTTTATTTTCATTGTTAGTTAGCATTCCTATTTCACAAATACTAAGGTCATGTCATCATTCAGTATTGACAACTGAAATCCCCAAATCCAGTTGTGCTGAAATTAGTATTGTAATGTATTCACTAGTTAGGTATACATATATCTTATTCATAATACAACACGCATATTTCTGCTGCCATTTTCCTTGAAAAACATCAACATTGTCATGATATTATATTGCACCTCCATAATGACATTGTCATTGCCATGATAGGCCCTACCTGTTTTGTATGGGGAACATTATAATACAATTTTGAACACCGAAGTGGGTAGACGTACCAACTTTTTGCCTTTCTTTTAAAATCTATAGTCAATAAAAATGCAAGGCCTTTATTGAAGGCCTAGTATGTTGCTTCTAGTTTCCCTTTCGATTTGGTGCTTCTTAACTATACTGGTGAAAGAATAATCATGGTGCTTTCGAAGAATACAGATTGTGAAATTAATTTGCAAGTACCCCTAAGGGTGCGTTTGGTTACAATGGGGGAATGGGAATGGAATGGAAAAAAAAATTGATTCATTTATTTAGTTGTAATTTTAAGAATTCTCTGTAATGAAACATTAATATTTTCATGTGGACAAACTTACCCTTATGCTATATATAACACTAATATTTTATCTATCAATATAATATATAAAATGTAATATAATATAATAAAGTATTATTATATAATATATTCTATAATTATGATATATAATATAACAATATTATTAAAATTGTTAATATAATTATAATATTATAATATATAAAATGTAATATAATATAATAAAATTATTATAATATAA
>NW_010357386.1:65154-131405 GCF_000414095.1 Morus notabilis
TAAGATTGTATTAATATTTAACTATATTAATTATTATATTATTAATATCATAAAAATAATTATATTATATAATAAAATAATAATATTAGACTTATTAGTATAATTATGGTATTATTTATTAAAATATTACAACTATATTATATTATATCATATAATATATATATATATATTATATTGTAATATTATTATATATTATATTCTAAAATATAATTACGTTACAATATATTATATATTATTATTATATTTTAAATAATAAAGATTTTAAATGTATAATATGCCATTCACCACTCTTCCGGTACCACAGAAGTTTCATGGCAAAAACCCCATGTTTATTTTCTCTTCCAATGCACCGTGAATATGCTTGATCCTAATGTCAGAGATGCTTTTTGTTATACTTGTGGTAAAAATTGTTCGTTGGGGGCCTCATTTTATTCCTGTACATTTATTTTATCCATATGCTTCATTTTGTAATTATTAAGACTTCTGTCCGTGTGTGCTGTGCAGTGGAACCCATGATCATTTATCAAAGTTCAAAGCTGAAATTTGATTGCCAGAAAGAATGCCATCCTAAAAGGTCCTATGGAATTGGATAGACCATCAATGCGCTTGAGGTGCATTTTTCTGATAAAGATAAGTTCAACTAGTTTCATGAGAACAAGGGTATTTTTCTACTAAATTCTTTCCAAGTCTTCTGTTACACTCTTAGTACCAAGTCCTTTTGCATGTGAAAGGACCTATCAAGTGCCAGCTATTGTATTAATTCTAACCTTTATATAGGCCAGGTAAATATAAGTAAAAGAAGGGGATTTTCCTTGTGATTTATCAACATGTTAGTGGAATGTTCTTAATCTGCATGTTACCATAGTGTCATTAGTATCTTTTCGTGAACGTGCAATTCTCTGGAGTAAGGACGGAGAAACCACATTATAATTTGGTAGTGTTTGGTGTCTGTTTCCTGATTATTGTCCACAAAACATGTTAACTGGTACCAATTTTTGTTTGAAGAATTTTTCTGATGTTAGTCTGAAGCTTTTAAACCATTTCTTATGGTTTTATTGTTTTCTAAAGAAACAAAATCTTACAGGAATGGAAAGTAGCATACACAGATAATTTATTTTCGAAAATAAGGTATCACCACATAGAATTGGGTTGTGCCCGTATTATGGTAGGATTGACTCGAACAAAAAAAATCTTATTCAGAAGAATAAGTAGCCTTATCACCCCACTAAACTAACTGCTGGTTTATAATTTTATTATTAAACACTTTTCTTTGTCTTTTCTTTGATAATGCAAGATTTATTGAAGATTAACATCAGACGAGTTTTGGTACAAATGAAGTAGTTTCAGTCAACTACTATTATATGGGATGCCCTTTATCTCAGTACAAAGCCGGTATGTGAACCACAAGGTGAGAAGCTCATTGAATGTGGGCGGTTGGTTGCAGTGCAGGCTATTTAAGACGCATGTGAAGTGCATACACTGAAATAAATGTTCATGTGCATAAATGAGGATAAAATTGAAAAGGAAGAGGGGAAAGATCAAAAGCAGACATAATTTAAGGTTGAACCTTTTGCATCAAAATCGTGGCCAAAATTTCTCAATTGCTCCACAGCTTTCAACACAGCCTGGCTGCACAATCCTCTCATTTATTGAGAAAATAACTACTAATTTTGGTTTTCTCCTTTTTTTTTACAAGTATAACACACACATATATATATATATATAATTTTGAGAGAAAGATGTAAGGAGGAATTGCTGCATATGTGGAAATGTTATTGTTATGTGACTACGAAATTAAAAATGAAATCATGACACTACTGAATGGTGCATAACAATTATTTTCCACGTAGATTGGATATGTAATATGTATATTAGTGTGCATTTGATTAAGGTTAAAAAAAAAATCTGAAAGAGGCAACAGAAAATGATATGTATAATAGTGTGCATTTGATTAAGAAAAAAATGTAGCATGGTTACACACGAGTTCCAAGAAAAATAATAGTTACAGACCTAGAGCATTTGAGGGCTGTATTCTTTTAGCATTTGAGATTTAGTTTATTAGTAGATCTTTATTAAGGAATGAAAAAATAGAAATAAAAATTAAAAAAAAACCTACCGACACCTAGAGCTGAAGTGATTATGTGTTTATATCAATTTGCTGTGATAATTTACACTGGCTGTGTTTTGGTACACGTTTGAAACTGACTTTTGAAAAGAAATTGACATGTTGAATTCGATCCTTATCTTCACGCATTTATAACTAGGCACCATTATTCAATTCAAGAATGTATATCACGTAGGATCCAACTTATGGAGGTCGTTTCAATTATAGTTCTAATTGAAGAGGCGTGCTATATCCTGCTTTAGTCAAGTGGTTGGTGTTAAAAGATGGACATAATGCTGGAGTTTCTTGTTTATAAGTCCAAGCATTTTATTTTTATCTTCTTTTAAATGATTGGTATTTCTGTTTTATTTTGATTTTCCCTAGCTCTTTGATGACATAGAGAAAGGTAGGTAGAATTTCCCTTTTCTTCCCCTTTAGGGCTCTATTTATGTGTTGTATTCATGGAATAACAATAATCTGATTTTCACGGAAGAGGTAAGATGCAATCATTGTTTTAACACAGGAACAACTTCCTAGTTTAAATGGATCTGTACTGAACCATCAGAAATCAGAAGCTTCACTACTGTGCAGTGAACTATGTTTTATCTCAAAGTGATCTTGCTCAAGAATACGTTGTGTCTGCTACATATATATATATATATATATTTTTTTTTTCCTTCCCTTGATTTAATATGCTATGACTTATGAGTAAAAGAAGGGGATAATACCATTTTAGTCTCTGAGATATAGGTCAAATTTCATTTTAGTCTCTGACTTTTATAACATCTTAAAATAAGTCTTTAAGGTATCACGTTGTCTAAAATTAGTCGTTGTGTCTATTCGACTTAAAATCTCAGCAATAAAAAGCACATGAGAACCATGTGTGACTTAGCGAGAGTTAACAATGTAATTTTACAGGTTAGGGCGGGTTTGTTATGAAGGAAGTGTTGCTTGTTCTCATACAGATTTTAAGAGTCGGATGGACAAAGTTATTAATTTGGGACAATTTAATAGATTGTTGACTTGTTTTGGGACATTGGAACATTTTAGGACTTTGGTTTATAGTCCGAGATTCAAAATGAGTTTAACCCTAAACAATATATTAAAGTGCTTAAAATGAGATTATTCTGAATTTGTTCTTTTAGAAGCACACAATTTATTGATGGAATCAAAGACACGTTTAGAGGTTCTATTCACACCCACATGACCAGACTAGCGCATATGTTGTGCCAAATAACAATAATCTCCAAGCTTCTTGCTTGTCAATATCATAGATGCCTTTTTATTTATTGCTAATAGATAATAAGAGGGAAAAAAGAAATGAAACACTAAGTGGATGTTTGGTTTATGAATTCAGAATCATGATTCAGAATTATTTTTGATTTACGTGTTTTTTTTTGTGAGAAAAAATATCATAATGAATCACAAACTATGATTTAAATCATGATATGAATACACTAACTAAACGCATACTATACATAAATGATAGATAATGAAAGACCAGAAATCATGAAAAGCTAACTAATGCAATAAGATTTGAGCAATGCATTGGGAAGCTCTTTTCTTTTTTCGCTGGACTAGACAGAAAAGTTGCACATAATATCTGTTTAAGATAGCCCATGCTTAATGCTCAGCTTTTCTTATTATTTTATTTTTCTATAAGACATTCTAATTGGTTAGGTATTTTTTATTATTATTATTAATAATGCTTATTGCTTAGTTATAACGAGCATGATTTGGCTTGTCCCCCTACGTTGCGAATTTTTAGTATAGGAGGACACGTTGAAGTTATATGAATCATTCATTTTCAATATTCCTCTATATACCTTTTTTTTTATTCCCAAAAGAAAAAATAAATAAAGAAAAGGTAATTTAGAAGATCAGCAAGCCAAGAGATGATCTAAAATGGGGAAGTTGGGAACCATGTTTCGGTGGTTGCCGGCAAAAATGAAATCCGGCACCATTTTTCTCAGAGGGACCATTTCCCATATAATAATTATAAAGTACCCCTTCTGTCTACATTTTTCTTTTATTTTTTATTTTTGGAAAATTCTTCGGTGGGGTATAAAAATATCCTATAGTAATCTATGGTTCTACGTTGTTAAATCTTTGGTCTGTCAAATTTACGTATTCTTTGATCTCGGATATGATTCTAATATCAACTGAGGATACAAAATATGAAATACCAGCACCAACTCCTCAAGTCGCTTTTTTTTTTTTTTTTTTTTTTTTTTTTTTTTTTTTTTTTAAAAGGAAAAAAAAGGGCCCAACCAACCATCAAAAACCCCCCTTGGCCAAGCCATCAATCAACATCCCACTTAAGAGGCCTACGTAAAAAAGTTAGAAGAATAGAGATTCAATCTTTACGTGTTAGTGCAATAACACGCATATTTGCTATAAAAACGTGAAAGATATGAAAAGATATGCTGCATATCCTGAATGATTTGGCAAGATACTTTTGATCCTTTGTATTAGAATATAAGCAACATATTGTAGTACTGTCTAATAGTATAAAAATATTTACATAAAAAGATAGTACATGAATCAATATGTGTCACATACTTTTGTATTATATATAAGTCAAAAACCAATGCCCAGAAGTTGAAATATTAAATCCAGATGAGATTGATCATCAGCTAATAATGAAGATTAATGCATGAGGGATCAAAGAACTAGGGGGTCTTAGCTAGCTAAGCATATACAGGCACTTTAGTGAAAATGTAGATGTATATATTATATATATATATATATATAATATGTATGTGTCCACATATACTGTGGTTTTCAAACATTTCTCCTAAGGTTGATTAGCAAGAAAACATTTCTATATTTGGAGAGCCAGTAGCTTCATCTTCATCATCGCCATCATCAATTACTACCCCACATCATGAAATTCAAATTGAATAGCCGCAATGTTAGTGACTAGATATTTGATATAGTTTTCTTTTCTTTCTCTCTCTCTTTTTTATGGCTTGTTTAAAAGCTTACTTATACCGCCATTTTCTATAGTGCTCTCCGTATGTACTTCTCTTGCGGTCATTGAAGTCTCGGTCTGATATAGTGATATAATAATAATTTGAGCTTGAATTTCATTGCTAATTAACGTTCAGTTACTGGTTGCAGAGGGAGAGAACATCAAAAATAAAAATCTTGGTCATAATTAATAAGCAGAAAGCGACATGAAACAAACAGCAATAAAGACCATAATAAATACACATGATATATATTGGACATTTTAAAGTTTTTTTTAAATATATATATATATATATATATACAGGGAGATATACTATTTTGGATAAAGTTCTTTTGTTCACACACTCTGAACATTAGAAATATAGAATCAGTTTTCTTCAAAAGAATCCATGTATATCCCAACACTTCATTATAGCCCCATATCCTCTTCATGTGGGAATTATCCGAAGATATGCAAGGAATAATATAACTGAAGAGTCACTCAGATAAAATGAGCACTACTTGATCACCAAGCTGAAACAAACAGCTAGAGCTGATATGAGAGAGAGAGAGAGAGAGAGAGAGAGAGAGAGAGAGAGAGAGAGAGATCACTTGTGCCAAAACTGCAATAGCAGTTGCTTTCACAACTATACCAAAGCATGTGAACCATTTTATTACATGTCACATATATCTGAATACCGTGGAAGAACTAGTAACAATTTTGGCAAATAATATTTCTATGTGGTATTAACCTAACTTATAATTCACAACATTAAAAAAAATAAAAATAAAAATAAGACCGAGAGTGCTTAACCGGGGTTTGACTAGAGGTTTCAAAGTCAACCTTGTGTGTGGCCGGGAATTAATCTTAGAACATTGGAGAATCAGAAGGTGAAGAGTTCACCAAATTGAGAATGCTATTCCAATAATTCTCATTATCATGATAGTGCTGATCACTCCCACTTCCACTCCCACGGGTACCGTTGTCGGAGTCGCAGCCGCCGCCATCGGACAAACTCCGGTCGTCGGAATTGTTAAGCAAAAGACTAGTGAACCCCTGATCCTCAGCAATAATATTAACGTCAATGCCAACATCATGAGCATTATTAGCACTAGTAGTACTACTTGTCCACGTCCCTCCAACTCCAAGCCCTGAAGTAAACGACAACGAATTCTCCAACCCTTCTTGATCATAATGTTGGTCGTTCAAACTAGTAGTAGAGTTATTATTATTATTTCCAAATCCTTTCCAATCTTGCTCTCCTTCTTCTTTGATCATCCCGGTCTCGGAGGAGGCAGAGGAAGACCCAACAAACTCATGAACGACAGCATTGTTACTGCGTTTTTCGGCCGAGAAGGTAAGTGTTGACGTGGGAGACTCAAGGTCTCCGCGAACGACAGTTGACTTCGACCAAACGACATTATTATTCCAATTAGGCATGATAATGTTGGAATTAGCAGCAGCAGCAGCAGTAGTGAGCAGCTCGGCTGGCTTTGGAGCCGAGTAGTGTGAGGAACATGAGTTGTTTCGGAGCTTAGATTCTCTGACGAGCCGGGCTTCGGCTTCGAGCCGAGCACTCTCCCACTGAGCCATGTGGCTAAGATTGGCTGCGTTTTTGGATTGAGCACCGTCGTTTGAGAGGAGGTCGTTTTTGGGCTTGTGGGTCACAGGGTCTATTCCCATTTTGGCTAGCCTTTTCTTGAGGTGGGTGTTCCAGTAATTTTTGATCTCGTTATCTGTTCTCTTTGGCAAGTGGGTTGCTATAGCCGACCACCTAACCAAAAAACAAAATATCAAATCAATAATTAGGAGTACAACATATATTATGGGTATAAAATCCTAAAAAATAGTACCAATTGTGATAGCAGGTGTAATTTAGCGCTAAATTCACTTATATTTCTATTATAAAATGTAGAGTTTCTGGACGGAAATTTTAAAAAAGAGTAGTACACTTTTTTTTTTATAAGTTAAGTTAATGTGGTTTTGATCAATACCCAAAAAGAAAAAAGAACAGAAAAGAAAAGGAAGAGGAAAAACCCATTAATTGGGAGATGAGAGCATATGTATGAGAAAGAAACTAACTATATATGAACTTCAAAAAAAAAACTAGCTATATATGAAATATACAACTGATATCTCTGGCATTTAAGGATAGGTGTTTATTTATGATGATGAATTTTGGTGTGTCAGAAGCAGTAAATCCTGGGAAATGGAGGAAAATCACATTTCAAAATCTGAGTCAGCAGATCATGAATGAAATTATTTGCCATGAGTACTGAATACTTTTAATTTAGGTCAGAGACTGGCTGGTTGAGGTTAAATCAGAAAGGCCATCACATTTAAAGCATATCACGCAAAAGAGAGGTGTACATATAATGCTAAGGGTGATTCTTTGCCTTTTCTTTTTTTTTTTTTTTTTCCTCCGAAAATAAACTCAAGAGTCAAAAACATATAAATAAACGACTATACAGGACCAGAAAAAGAAATATGAATAATAAATCTAACAAGTAAAAAAAAAAAGGAACTTAAAAAAAAAGAGTATTGGGTTAGCATCATGTCAACATTAATTAGTCAATAATTGATCTATTTCAACATTAAACGCAATTGTTGAGGAAGAGACTACTAATTAACACCCATGACCGGACAAAAATTAATGAAAGCTTATAAGGACTGATTCAGAAAATTAAAGTTGACCACATAAAGAAAGCCATTTGGTATTCTTTTTTCTCTGAGAGGGAAAAACATAATGGTGTCTAACAATAATGCAAGAAACTTGTAGTTGTAGATTATATATGATAATGATCAGCTCACATATATGTATATATGTATATGTGTATATACCTGTTCCCTAGTAGAGCATGGAGTTGAATAATGGTTTGTTCTTCTTGCAAACTGAACTTTCCCCTCTTGATATCAGGCCTCAAATAATTAGTCCATCTTAGTCTGCAGCTCTTTCCACATCTCTGAAGCCCTATATAATATATAAAAGATCATTAACAACAACAAACAAAAAAGGGTTTTTCCAAAAAAAAAAAAAAGGACTGTACTTCCTTATTCATGACCTGATCAAAACTAATTTACAGAAGCTTAAAATAATTATACTAGTACTATACACACACACACACATATATATATATATATATATGCATATTATATATATATATATATATATACCTGCTTTTGCTGGTAAGGCACGCCAGCTTCCATGGCCATGTTCTTCAATATAAGCCAAGAGTTTCTGGTCTTCTTCAGGAGTCCAAGGTCCTTTCTTCAAGCCCACCTTGTCGCAGCATGGTGACCGACCCATCTGGAGATTTGGTGGAAAAATCGACCAAAGAAACTAGCGGTTTCCGCGCTTCCTTATAAAACAAAATAAATAATAATGGAGAAGTGGTACTTAGGAAGAGAGAGAGAGAGAGAGAATGTGGATTTGTCACTTTGCTTTGTAAATGAAGAGATGGGTAGAGTCGTAGAGAGGAGAGAGAGGTCAGCGACATAAATGGGATAAAGAAATAAATTTGTTCAGTGACTAGTGTGTGTTTGTGTAGAAATTTACATGACAATAGTACCCTTTTTTCTACTAGCTACATATATAGATGGATGAAAAACAACGCCACATTCCATGTTGTAAAAATGCATATGCATGTGGTATGGCAGTGTGTGTTGTGTATATATATATATATATATGTGTGTGTGTGTGTGTGTATATGTGGTACAAAAGATATTCTTTAAGGAAAATGAATGGTCTCAATGTTGTCTTTTTACATAATTAAGTCCATCGAGATCTTTTCGAGACGTCACCAAAAATAATTGCTTAGTGTCATCATTTGTGGTTTCTCTAAGACATTGGCCTAACTTTTTTTTTTCTCGCATTATATAATAAGAACAAATCTTCTTTATGCTTAATCAGAACACGAGAATCTGTCTTCATGC
Source organism: Morus notabilis (assembly GCF_000414095.1). Classification (NCBI taxonomy): domain Eukaryota; kingdom Viridiplantae; phylum Streptophyta; class Magnoliopsida; order Rosales; family Moraceae; genus Morus; species Morus notabilis. Next base: position 74,145 of record NW_010357386.1, read on the forward strand.
GTTTCTAAAAACAACATTGAACTTATCATTGCAATCATATTTAATAACGCAAAAAGACCTATATATATTACCCTCATTAAAAAAAAAAAAAAACCGGTTTTTTAAAGAAAAATATTAGAAACAGTGACATAGTCAGAATTTATTGATAAGGTCAATTATTATTTTTTTATTAAGATTATACTAACATGTATATATATGTAATAATTTTTATTTATTAAATATATGGAGTTATTAATTTAAGGGTGTCAAGTTTAATTTATACACATATCTACTATATTAAAATTAAAATCACTATATTAAAAAAAGGAAGGAAAAAAAAAAAGAGTTAGGGGGCCATGGCCCCCAGCCCCCTGTCTCCGTCATTGCCTAGAAACAATAACGTTAGTTAAAATTTCCCACCATTAAAACATAACAAACTTTGATTTTGTACTGAATATTTGATTTCTGTTGAATACTTGACAGAATACTTGTCTTTTAGGTCAATATAATGAAGCGTGAATAAAACTTTTTAAACATTCTCCATGAAATTTAGAATTAGAGAATTTTAGGAGGGAAAAATAAAAAATTAATTTAGATCAAACTTAAAAGTATAAAAGAAACAATTTACGGCATTAAAATTTAGAATAAAAAAAGTTTAAAGGGGACAAAACAAGGAAAAAAAAAAAAAAAAGAAGAGAAAAAATATTTTTAAAAAATTAAAGGAGCCACTTCGGCCCGAGACTGCAACCCTGTTAGCGCCTTAGCTCCCCTGTCTAACAATTACAGTATTTTTTATAATACAATGCAGATTCTCGTTCTTTCGACTAAACAATACAAGAGAACAATCCATTTTCCGAACTTTTTACGCTTATAATTTCCCAGTGTGCTTTCCTGCATAAACTCATTTAGAAACGGTTTTTTTTCTATGAAGTCTATTGATATTTGATTGATTTCATCTAATTAAACAAACACAAACCATTATATGTGGGCATGAACCGATACATTACACAAACTCGACTAAACATAAGTTTGAAGCTATTATATATGTAACTTGGATATATATATATATATATATATACATATACATTGACAAGCCTATTGTCTAGAATCATGAGATCAAATCGAACAGTGCAATTATGAGCAGAAAAATCAATACCCATAAAGCGAATAGCTTGAAGTATTTATTGGGTTCTTAGGTTGTTGACCAATTAGCAATTCCACATGGTGTAAATTAATGGACTCAAGGTAGGTTGCAATTAATTAAAAGTTTCGCCCAAAACGACCCCATTTCTCTCCCGAGTCAGAGTAACTTTTTTTTTTTTTTTTTCGCACCAATGTGATTGAGATGATTGTTATAATCGATCCATGTCAGCACCCTATGACTCCACTAGTGGTACCGATAATTACCTATATACAAAGTTACCATGAACTTATTTATTACTCAGAGCAAGGTCTTGTTTTGCTTAATTTTGCACAAATGCTATGTAGTGTTATTAAAGATGCAGCTGGGTTCGTTTAGTTCGCTGATTCGAGTTTTTAGTTTGAGTTGAAATGTGATTTTATGTGAGAGTTTTTTACTGTAGTAAAACTCGAATCGGTGAAATGAACGAGACTTAAAATTTACACAATCGTAGTATGTTGCTTTGTAATAGAGTAAAATTGTATAGAATTTAGATTATTAATTGTAAAGTACTAGTCAGAAAAATGAGTGTGTGATTCAATAATAGTCACCCTACTAAAATTATGGTTCTAAATGGTGGTTTTCTCAACAATTCTCCCTTTTCCCGTCTATCAAATGGTCAAAAGCAACATTAGGTCACCAATTTCCACCCAGCGGCTAATGGCTAGTCATTAGCAAAAACACTACGCATCTCATAACTTTTCTTTTTTTTTTTTTGGTGGGGAAGTGACTGTGTCACAAGAGTAAATACACATATATGTATGTACCATTTATCATGACGACACTATATAAGTCATAAGACGGCCAATTGATGCAGTGTTCACAATACAAAGCGACAAAAACACATGTACATTAGAAACGTAGCTTGCATATTGTACATTAAGCATATGACATTACTACCATACATATGCTTTCAGTATCAGATGTTGACAATTTGATGAGTGCCCATTTTACACCGTTGCTTCAACACCATATTGATATTAATGGTGATATACATAAGTTGCAATTCAGGTTGGTACGTTGCTCTTTTAAACTGTAAATTTTGGTAACAATTGTCCGAAGTTAACAAAGTGTTACAGAAGGTCCTAAATTGATAATGATTATTAAAATTTAAACAAAAATATCCATACACACGAGCTCTTTCTAATATAAAGCAACTGGAATTTTGAATGATAAATGAAACATATATATATCATGTCACGAGTATAAGAGTCTGTTTCGTTTTAAATTTTAAAATTATTCATCGATTTGGAGACACTCTACCATCAATGTTTTACTAAATTTTGAGAGTAATTTGTTAGATTAAAAGTTTAAGGAACATACTTACCAATTAGTTCAATAGAAAATTCACCAAAAACCTTCAAAAGTTATCAATTTGCAGCCTTGTGCCTTCGTATTTGAATCTAACGTAAAAGAGAAGTCACAGAAAAAAGAATGTGTATAAGAGTCCGTTTGGTTCATAGATTAGAATCATGATATTAGAATCATTTTCAATTTACGTGTGTTTTTTGTGAGAGAAAATACTGTAACGAATCATGAATCATGATTCGAATCAGAAAACGAATCATCCAACCAAACGGGCTCTAAGTATCAGAATACAGGTGTATAAGATTATATATGGTGTTTTGGCTTTGGAAAATACATGGAACTTTCTTCATCCCGCGGTGAGCATCTTTACACGTATTGAGCATTAATTGAAGCAAAGCATTATCAAGGCATATTTCCTGCTATATTAATTTTCTTAATTTGCAACCCTTTAAAAATATGCATCAAATAAAATAAATCCCAAATTTCTACATGTGTAGTGTGTGTGTGGGTGTGTGTACAAGCATTACTTTAGGGATTGAATTTCGAACACAATAATCATAATATTATATATATATATATATATTATTTATATATCAGCGTGAATGTTCTGTCGCACTGAAAAAAACGAAGTGAAATATTTCCAATCCGAAATAATCTAAACACACGAGATAATAATAATAATAATAAATCTAATCTAATACACAAACCTATACGTTTTAATTAAATGAGAAAAGACCATCATACAAATCCACTGCACACTGCACGGTGATTATCATAAGTTTGTTAGAATTACTGTCCAATCACTGGAAGGATCTACATCTCTCTGATTATATATACATATATATATATATATCATACACTTCAACAAATTACCAAAGGAATACGGTGTACAACCCTAGCTACAATTAATCTCAAGAGACAAACTATGGTGGCACCCACACGAAATGGTGGGGCCGGCTGAGGGGTTTGTAAAAATAACTCAATAGAAAAATTTTATTAATAAAATAATTTTTTAAAAATTTTTATTTATAAAATGACCACTTTTTATGAAGAATGATTAGGTGGTCATTCTTCATAAAAAAAATGAAGAAGATCATTTTGCTAATTTCACGTTGTTGGATAGTCATTCTAGTATATTCCCCGACCGGCTAGCTAATCTCATCACTATAACCAGATCGATCCAAAGCTTGCCCAAAGCCAATAGAGGTGATCCGGTGGCCATTTGGTGGTGATTGTGACTCAAGTGCTGTGCTTAATGACTGATCCCTTAATTCGTTTTTCAAAAGAGATTTCGGGAGGGCATTTTTGGTATTTGACAAGTACCCTTAGAGAGGAAATTTATTGAGGTGGGCTCTATGCTTGTGAATGGGTATCTTCAATGATTTCATGCACGAAAGGACCAAAAGGAAGGGGTCCCAAAGAGTTTAAAAAAAAAAAAATAGAAATAATTATACAAGGTCCTTCCACAATAAGAGTTCAGTGTTAGTTTTTTTTTTTTGACCGTTGAATATAATCAATCACACTAAAATGAAAAATTATACAAAACACAATTTCTCACGCCTAAAAGTAGAGACCTATAAATATTTTATTATTTTAAATGTTGTTTTTTTTCTTTTTAAAAAAATAGATATAGTTTGTGGAGAGGTTTGGTTAATTATTTGGATCCAAGATTCACAATGGGCAGAGAAAGGACTATTGGGGACATCATCTTTAATACTACTTGATCATTGCCAGCTCTAGCAGTGTCCATGGTCCAACAAGCTCTTAACTGACCCTATTTAATGGAATGCCAATAGCCGTCAACGTTGTGCAAGTCCACGTTCTCCAAACGAAAGTGAAATGAGAGGCAATATGGGTAGAAAATCTCTATGCGTTTTATGCACTATGACAAGGAACATGATTTTGGAAAACTGGTTATGGTTTAGTTACTTCGTGGCTTGGCCACTTTTCGCATTCTTTCATCAAGAGAATACATTCATATATATATATATATATATATATATAGTTTGCCTATTAAAGTGTTTAAGAAGCTTTATATATATGTAATTGCATGGAGTTTAAGGGTTTTTGTCAGAACAGAAAATGATCATCATGAGCTCCATCAAGAACCTCCTAGTTATTGTGGATTAAGTCATCCAAAAATATTGCATGCATTTAATTAATAGTTAATTTCTAGTCAGCACGCACATTAACCTTACAGCAATTTGCTTAATTCGTATAGCTAATTGACCAATATATATATATATATATTTCATTAATTAACAACTGGCAATAAAGCATATTTTATGGTTGATGCAGTGTTTGAAATCTGAATAGTATATGGTGATTAGAGTAAGCATGATAAGGTTTAGTTAATTAGTACTTAATAAATTCATTCGTTCTTCATTCAAATTAGTTAACCTCTAATTTTCCAGTAGCAGTATATATTAATTGATTAAAATAGTGGAGAAAAAAAAAGTTTTAACACGTTAATTGAGATGCATGCAAAGTTTATCAGATCAATATCGATCACTTTTCACGAGAAAAAAAACGCTAAATATTTGCTTCAAACCTGTAATGGTGTGCTTATTAATTAAGAGAAAATTAGGTCATTAGTTCCAAAGTAATGCGATAATATTGAACAAAGCTAGCTAGTAATTAAAAGCTCCTACACGTTTTATTTAGTTTAGAGAAATTATATTGGACATATTACTTAATAACTTAATTAATCGTTGAGACATAAAAATGATAAACAATATTTATATAATGAAAAATATTACAAAATAGAACTAATATTAGGAAAAGTATATTTCCCAATAGTATTGATTTTATTGGTATTTATTTTCACATTAAGAATTTTCTTAATTTTAATTTTGGATAACTAATTACCTAATTATGTACTTTGTAGTGTGTATTTATGAAGCCTTTTTCATTGGGCTCCTTACTAGTGAAATTTCTCTCTTTTTTTTAGTCCGCGGATGTATACATGTTGCCGAATCACGTAAAACTCTTCATTTTTCTCTTTATTTTATTTTCTTATTTAATTATTATTAGACTTTAGAACATACTTCAGTATTTGGATAATAACTCTCTCATCTGAAGCCTAAATTAGGTGATCTTAGTAGCGTTAGAGAGATAAGAGACATAACTACAACTTTTATGAAGACGCCAAATACTAATTCAGCCATATAGAAGGGGCAAATTCTCATCAAAGTCACACACCCGTTGTAATAGAAAATCCATCCGCTGCAGCGGATTTCTTGCTCGAGAGTAGAAAAACCACACACCTGCTGCAGTGGGAAATCCATCCGCTGCAGTGATTGTGCTAGTTTCGCTAGGTTTTTTTCAAAAACCTTAGCGGCGCTATAGCTGAAAATTGATCCGCTGTAGCGCCTACACACGAAATGCTGTCAATTTGAGCTGATTTGAAAATATATAAAAGAGGAGAAGACTCATTTTTCCAAAAGAGTGTAGAATTGGGAAGGAAACACAAGATAGAGAACCAAAATTCCTAGAGAGAGGAGTTTGAGTTGAAGATTCTTAGAGGATTCATGGTGAATTTTTAGAGGATTCAAGCTTGAAGTTCATCTCCACAAGAATTCCTTCTTCCTTTCTCTCACCCTAGTCTTTCTTGAGATTTATATTTGTGGATATTGTGTTGAACATATTTTCATTTATAGATTTCTTAATAAGATTAGTTATGGATTTCTCTATGTTGAGCTAGATTTCTTATGTTAGGGAGGATTGATGTAACTTTACCATGACAATGTTTTGAAAATTCTAGTGCTGTTTAATTAAATTCATTTCTAATCATTTGTGTTTTTTTATGCTTATTGTCTAATTCGATTATCCATTGAATTAGAGATTTAAATATGTGAATTTAGTCTTGGGAAAGTCATTTGCACATATTGAGATTTGGAAAACACAACCTAAGTTTATTGAGTTCGGGAGGCCAATATAATTTTGGTAATCACTAAATGGGTTTATGCTTAATGAACGCGTAATGGATTGGGTTAATAGGGATATTACTTGATTTATTTTGCGTATTATTTTGCTCGGTACTCGGGAGAATGAGTACGATTACATTAGAAAACCCGTGATTAATGATTAGAGTGAAATTTCTTAACAAGTTATTGATTTGGATAGACATTGTCTAGTGAGGTGAAATTAAAACCCTAGCTAACTTTTATTATAGAGTTCCCTTTGATCTACCACTTTTTACTTACTTTATTGTTTACTTTTATTGTTTTAATTAGTTGTTCTCTCAATTAGGTTGTCTAGATAAAGATGAGTTACGATAATTACAGTATTTAGCTGCAATCTAATGCTCAATTCTTATGGAGACGATACTCATTCATCTTTTACTATCAAAATTGACACCGCACGCTTGCTTGGGGGTTTACACTAAAACATAAAGTATCAGACTTACATATATTTTATATTTTTCCGTGTGTGCGCGTGTGAAGTTCTGAGTGCATTCCAGACCCCTTGTCCATGGAATTTGATTGATCTAGTACTGGAAACTTTACATCATGATACTTGAGAAGATATATATGATCATATATATACCAAGAGTTCCAGCATATGAACATTAAAATATTTAAAGCTTCTTATTAATTTCTTTCATTCTTTGACATCATCATGCACGTAATTATCATAATTATTTCCTTCATATATATGTAGCTCGTAATACCAAGCTTATATGATCTTTCACTACCCACCTGAAATCAAGGCCCATTACATGGATAATATGCCAAGTGTGTGTATATGAAAATATATATATATATATATATGTATGTATGTATGTATATCCAAATAGTGGTAAATTAAACAAGATCGAGTACTTGTGGTCTTCAATTTTCGAGAGCCACTAAATCTTTGGAGGTGGTATCCTAGATGCTTGTAGATCCTCGATACCTATTTATAAGGCAATACAAGTTTCTGTCATATTCTTCCAGTGCTAAAGCACAATTATGCTAAATATTAGTCTATTGTTCATTTATAATACTTCATGTCAATTAAGTGGATCCCATATAATTGACACAAAGTAGCTATAGCTTAGAATAAATTGGATTAAGAATCAGGTCATTGACCATCAACTATTTTCATTAATGTCTAGGGTTGTTTTTTTACAACGAAATTCAGAAAAAATTTAAACTCAAGTTATAATTTTATTCAAGTTTATGTTCTTTTTGTAAAATTTAAGTTTGAACTCGAGTTTGGAGCTAAATTCAAGTTCAAGTTTCTCATTCAACTCGAGTTCATAAACTCAAACTCAAGTTAATGAACATTATTTTTCTATTCTTAAAAATATCATAACATTTTCATTTTAATTCTGATTGAGATGATTTTTTTATGCATTCACAACAAAAAGACGAATAAAATCCCACCCATATACCCTATTAAAATTTTTCATCACCATTGAGTTTTTATTAAAATGCTATATAAATATAAATTTAAGTTTTGACCCACCCAAATAAAAATTTAAAAAGATTCTCAATTCAAATCATAACTCAAATGTGCACATCCAAATACAAACTCAAGTTACAACTTCAATTCAAATTATAACTCAAACTCAACTCAAGATCATCACTCAAATCATCATGATTCAAAAATGCAAAAGAACAACCCCTAAATCTTTAGAGGTGGTATCCTAGATGCTTGTAGATCCTTGATACCTATTTATAGGGTTGGCAATCCGGGTAGTGACACAACGACACGACTCGAACCCGTACGAAATTAGCGGGTTTGAGTTTATCATAAATAGGTACGGGTCAAAATCAGGTCGAACTCGTGAAACACGATTAAATAACGTGTCATTTTCAGGTTGACCCGCCAACCCGCAATTGACCCACCATAACCCGTTTATTAAACGTGTCATATTTGGGTAACACGAATACACAACCCGTTTATTACCCATTTTATAAACATGTTAAAAAATAGGTTCAGAAATAGGTTCACACGACCCATTTATCACCTATTTTATAAACATGTTCATAAATAGGTTAACACGACCAATTTATCACTCATTTTATAAACGGGTTGACAAGTAATTAATGGGTTGACACGACACGTTTATGACCTGTTTAATAAACGGGTTATTCATGTCGTGTTATGTAAACCCGCCAATAAACGGGTCGTGTTTGGGTTTTGTATTTCGACACGATTAATAAACGGATCATGTTCGTGTCAAACTTATTCGTGTCAACTGAAGGGACGACACGAACACGACCCGCCAACCCGAATTGCCACCCCTACCTATTTACAAGGCAATACAAGTTTCTGTCATATTCTTCCGGTGCTAAAGCACAATTATGCTAAATATTATTAGTCTATTGTTCATTTATAATACTTCATGACAATTAAGTGGATCTCATATAATTGACACAAAAGTAGCTAGCTTAGAATAACTTGGATTAAGAATCAGGGTCCTTGACCATCAACTATTTTCATTAATGTCTAAAAGGCAAGAATTAATTAATTATATTTAATAAACTTTGACACATTACCATCCACCACCCCCCTGTCCATAAATTTCTTTACCTGTAAACAATAACAAATCGATGTCGCCTATTTTATTTGCTTGCTTGCTAGCTAGTCTCCCACAAATTGTAAATTCCAACAATATATTAATTGAGCTACTAGGAGTTCTACTCTAGGAAATTATTTACTTTAGTCATAGTGTTATATATAATGTTTATATTTTGTATATAGGGTAACGTGGCCAGTGGGCACAACCACTTCATAAACCACACTTTTTGATAATTTATTCAAGCAAAAGAAATGGACATTAAATCCTCTGGAAAATAGACTACCTATCTAACTGTAACCAAACCATCAATCCAGAAAACCAGCCTTTTTTTTTTTTAAATAAAATGTAAAAGCTTATATCAGAGATTATTAGCAACTAATTCCATTCTATACCGGAATCCTCACTCAATATTATTAAAAATGAAATAAAGAAAATGTTGCAACAAAACAACCAAAAAAAAAAACTCTAAACAGAAGGCCTAAAAATTCAGAATTTATCTCTAAAAAATAGTCTTAACTCATTATTTAAAAGGAAGCTACTAAAACATGCCTCGTTAAAAACCCTTTAGCCAAAAACTCAATAGGAAAAAAATTAAAAGGAAAAAAGAGTACAAATTTTCTTCAAGAAGTCGGGTTTTTACAAATTCTGTTGCAAGAAAAGATCCACCACATTTCTGTTAACCACATTAGAACGAAAACTAAGTACATTGAACCACCAAGAAAAATTTCTTCTAATTAAAGAGACCGTATATAAAGCACAGTTTATCAGTGACATGATTACCTTCCGAAAAATATGATTAACACTGTAGCATATCCTATTTAGATAATCAAGCAAACCAGGTGAAAGTTAATAAACGAATATAATTCCATTAAATCCTTGAATTAAATCATCTGTATATACGTACGTACGTATGTGTGTGTATTCATAGTATCTGTACATATAATCTATGCGGCCATGTATAGTGTATACATATGCAATTGAATATGGATTAGGAATTTTACAATGAGTTCTCTAAGACAACCAAAATTGAATCGGGAAAAAAAATCAAAAATACTACTCAAGAAGGTAAAAAAATATTATTTATGTTACGTCACTAAAAAAATAAATAATTATCATTTAAGTAGTATGGAAAAAAACAAAAAGGCCATAATAATATCTAATTATTTAAAAAATATAAAAACTCCCCATGAAACCATGACAAACATCTACTTGGAAATTAGTGTAGGAGATGAAGAAGTACGTCAAGGTGATGCCTAAAGACGTTGGATATATGTTTTGGGCTAATTAGATCTCTTCTTATTTTGGGCTGCCTAGACCCAGTCACATGTTTTGTATTTTCTGACTGGGTCTACCCTCTGTGGGTGATGGGTATGGGTCACAAATCACAATTAATATTGACTCTACAGTCTACACCCCTTACAGGCCGTGATGTTGTGCCCAATATCTCCGTCTTTTTAAAGCCTATTTAATTCGATGATTCGAGTTGAGATGTGATTTTATGTGAAAATTTTTTTATTATAATAAAAAATTAAATGTGATTATTTTTGAGAATTTTTTACTGTAGTAAAACTCGAATCGATAAAATAAACGGGGCCTAAGTAATTATGTAAGGTTTTGATCCGTGTGGTAAATTCGCAGTCAAATGCACATGCGCATGGCGTTTCATAGCCACTAATCAATACTGACACACATACACATATAGATATACGTTTACCATCTTGTCCAAGCCATAAAAAATGTGTAGTACATGTTTCAATTATTTCCATCAACTTATGAAATCTAGTTGTAGTGAATTATGTGATCGTGTATATTTTATGGCCAAATAAGTTTAAGACTATTATTGGGTTGGCTAGGCGCCCTAGGTTGTAACTTGTTTGGTATAGAAAAGGAGAAGTAAAAAGCATGAGTTTTTAGTTGGTACTTGAAATCATATTTTTTTAAAGTATTTAATAAAATAAAAACGATGTTCAAATTTCTATAAAGCAATAAAAATGTTAGAATAAATTAGTTTATAAAGTCTTACATATTAAAGTTTTAAAAGTATTTCAGAATAGCTGTTTTGAAAAGTCACGTTTCTGACTTTGAATGAGAGTTTTTGTAGAAGGCCAAAAAAATTGTGAAAACCATTGAAAAACGGTTCTAAAAGCATCTTTTTGAACTCAAGAAACCAAAAAATTTTTGCACTCAAGAAACCAAAATTAAGCAGCTTCGAAGAAACAACGACAAACATGTTCTAAGCTTTTCATAATTTCTTTTCCTTTAAGCATAAAAAATCTATTTTTGCATTTTGCTCTCCTCTCCAATAAATTTAGGAACAAGCCAAAGTTGGATAGAACTTGTTTATATTTTGTCAACCACTCTTTATATGTATATAGAATAGTATTAAGAGCATCAATTATGATCCCAAATAATAATCAATTGTCATTTTTCGTCTCATAGATACAATCTCTTATTATTAATCAATATATATACAATTTTCTAGATGCATATTAATAAATAAAAAAAATAACAACTTACATACCACGTTAAATTTTAGTGTAATAAAATTGAAATTAAAGTGAGTGTCTGTAGCTAACATTTCTTATTTTATAACATACATTACCACGATTTGCATGTTGAATAATCTCTTTCATCATATTATTTCCAATTATATATTGGGTTTCTTCCAGCATATTTAGTCGATAAAGACAGAAGTATAAATTGTCATCACCAGCTCCTTTTGCTTATTCACTAAAACTTCTGTACACGCACAAAAAGCGGAAAGATAGGATTAGCAACCCCACATTTTCTCTCTTTTCTCTTGCTAACTAATCTGCTACAATTTTTTTTTTTTTTTTTGACATTTTCCCAGAATGTGTAAGGAATAATCTTTCCACCAAATTTTTATTACACCCACGTCATTTTCTTGTACTGATCTAAATTTGCTAAACTATACCTTATTTTCTGGTCAATTTGTCATTCCATATTAAGAGATCAGGGATAAAGTTACCCAATTGGCAAAAGGACAATAGAACAAACGATGATGTCAAAGATGGATGAAGGGTTTTGTTCTTATTTGATTAAGAGTAGTTTTACACCTCATTTATACCTTCCAAAAAACAGAAAGAACTAAAATGAATAACAAATCACTAAAAGGAATTATCAGAATCCCATCACACGTACGTGTTCTCCAAAACCCTTAAATAATTCCCATTAATTATCAAATTTGATAATTGTACATATATACACACACACACATATATCCAAAGAGCATTAATCATCAAATTGGCCGAATTTTTAGGAGAACCAACTTCGTTACCTGATGATGGTGTTTATATACTGTTATGCGTAATTTCTAGACCTAATATTTGATTGTTGACGTTACAAATGTCATATCTTTAGTGATGAAATTAACAATAATGCGTATAGAGTACATTCCTTTCTATTATTTGGATGACACATTATCTCTGCAATGCAAACCATTAATTTAGATATAAGTACTGCACCCCGATGATTATACACATGATTTTCGTTTAAATTAAAGAAAAAAAAAAAGAAAATATCCACTATATGTGTATGTTAATATTATTAGACATAAGATTAAGATATACATATATAATAGTAGTTAGTTGGGTAATTGCTATGTTTAGAAGTTATTTAAGATTATGAATTATTGATATTTCACGTCATCAATATGTGAACATCTGGATATTAATCATGCTATAATGAGACATCACAATCATCAATACATGGAGAAAATTAGAGAGTTTAATAATGGATTTTATTGTAAGCAAAAAATAAAAAGAAAAATAAAAAGAAAAAATCCATTGAAATCTGCAACTTCCCCGAGTAATATATCTATCTCAGCAGAGAATGATTAATTAACTACATGATCATGAATTAATTAACTAATATATCTATTAGATCTGATTTTACGTATGGTATTACAGATGATGTTAGAACACTGTTTGGAATACGGCTTAATTAATTAAGATCCGGGTTAATTACATTCAGTTGCTCGAGCAGAATAAAGTGCATAAAGTAAAGAAACACAATATGATATCACAGTTCGGTGCGCACACTTATATCTGCGGGGCCACGCCCAGACAGTAAACAGTTCACTATGTTCTAGAAATTACAGATACCGGACAGACTTATTCACTCAAGAACTCCCTCCTAGACAATGACGTTGTTGTGACGAATCTCCACATTGATTGTCTAACATACACCACACGTCTTCTATTCACCTGGCGAACTCCATTCGGCCGGTAGAGCTTCCTCCCGAAAGTAACAAATCTCTCTCCCGAAAGACGATCTCAATAACTCACAAGGCACATAAAAACTCACTGACATCTCTTTGAATATTTTTTCAGTAATAAGCTCTCAAACTCCCCTTATTTCACGTTAATCACATACGCCCCATAACAAATCTCTTAATCCACTAAGATAGCTTATTAAAATTTTCTCCACGATCTTCTTCAAGTAATATGCATGCTATCTTATCTACACCAACAAATTTGCTTCATTATCTCCTTGATTTTCTCAATATAACTTCCACCGAGTATTGCATGTAAGACAAGTAGATAATGTCAAAGTAGATTAAAAAACATCCAATTGCTTCCAACTAATTATTGCAGCACAACATTTATCTTCATATAAATTTCAAACTTCAAATCTGATAAACCATATATATAGCAAAAATATAAACGAACAAGAAGAATATTATTAACTGGAAATTTCAGTAGAAATATATATCATTACAACAAAATTGAACCTCCAACAAAGAACAGATTCTGAACAAGAGTACGTCGAGGCTTATAGCTGTCACAATTTTCTTAAAATAGATTCGCCCTCTCCACAGGTGCTTGAGAATATTACGAGCGTCTGTCTCCCAGGATACAACGATGACGAGCAGTACTTAAGCACAAAAAAACTACTCCAACGAACTCTAGTCGTGCCTTCACTCTATCACTGGAAGACGTAACAACTCCAAGAATAAAGAATACACTAGAAAGAAAAGCAAAGCTTTGAAAATTTGCTGCACTGAAATGGTTGAAGAGAGCCTCTTTATATAGGTTACGGGAAAAGGGTGTTACAAACATGCCATTAATATGAATAAATCCTGGAATAATTAAGATTTAACCAAATTAATTCCTTAGGTTATAACCATAGGAATTTTGAGTTAATTTACCCCTTTAATGCTCATAAACCCATGCACTAATGCTGTAGGAATGCAATAGTTTCTACAAATCCGAATTAAAAAAAAAAACTTTCCGATTTAATTTAAAATTGCAAGACAAAGCCAACGTGAGGACAAGTCTGACAAACCGACATTCGCGTCACCCACGTCGTGCGGGCGCACACATTGGGCTCCTAACCCACCGGCCCAATGATTCGCACCCCCGTACGCATGAGAAAGCATCTTGGGTGCACATTCTTACCCAAGCTTGAAAGTGCAAACCCTTATAAACTTCAACGAGCTTTAGTTTCTTTCCCATGCGGGACTTTTATCCAACTTTCCAATAGGCACACTTAAAGAATCAATTTCTCATTCACTCAATAGGCAAGTTTTAGTCTTTTAACACAGTAAAACCATGTTTTTTTCCAACAAAATCTCCATGCGCTCATCTTCCATTTAAATTCAAACCCATATCTCCTTATCTTCCATGTTTATAGCCTTCCCAAATCCAGATAATCATGAGTTCAAATTCTCCACATAATCTTTTTTATCTCTAAAATCTCATTTAAATTCAAATAATCAATGCATTATCTTCCTTTGATCAAAGCTTTATCCTTATCTTTCTAAATCTCAACTAATGTCTTATCTGCAACTTTAACTTCAAATCTGATTTGGAATCTTCTTGAACCTATTTTTTGAATTTTTACAATATTACCAATAAATTACCTAAAAAATAATAATACAAAGAAGGAGAAGCTTCATGACCAAATATAACTTGCGTGACAATATCTATCTAATTTTTACATATAATTCGTTTTTTCATTTATTCTATGACATATTAAGGAAAGACTTCCTATAACTTCAGATTTTTTTTTTATTGCTGATTACCAGTTTATTAATAAAAAGGCCCATTTGAATTAAAGGCATTTATTCCGATTAGATAAACTGTAGCATAATAATTATGCACGAGTATATGCAAGTATTTGTCATGCATTTACATATATATGAGTATCAGACTGCACACCAGCTTAATAAATTGCCATCATAACAACTGATCAATTAATATATATGCAGGTTGGGATTAATTAGTTAAATGTACCAATCTGATAAATGTGTTAATTAATTACTAGTATGCGTAATTATAATGGACACCAGTCACACACATATATATATATATATATATATGTGGGTTTGCTTCATTTTAAGCCCATGTTAACCTTAGCTAATGACTAGATAATTTTATCGCAGAAAATGTTGTATAATCTCGTAGGACCTACCTTCGATATGGTTTTGATCCACTCTTTGTGAGATTGTCTTTTGCTAGTCAAAAAAGAATATTGTTGATGTCCTCACACCTCTTGCCCAGTACCTATAAAAGGAATCAACTGTTCCACCGATGCAATGGTCAAAGGCCTAAACGTATTCTTCATCCGCTCACAACCCAAACCCAAAGTTCACATGTCCACCACTGGTCCTTTATATCCACTATAAGTATTATTTTTTCGACGAATCAATTGCGGCGACAGATTTATGACGATAAGTGGTCACTAAAAATTTATTTGCGATGACTTTATATTTTTTACAGATTTTTTTATCGTCGTTAATAGCCATGTTTCTTGTAGTGTATAAGTAAGCATTGCTACTTTTAAGGCCGGAATTCTTTTTGTGAGGGCATGAGAATTCGGACCCTATATTGTGAATGAGAGAGACGTGAACCAGACATCTTTACCACTATACCACAACCACCGGTGATACTCTTTGTAGGATTTTCAAAGCATTTTTCCTTCTTTTCACCCCTTTCACACGGAGGGTTCCTTCCCTTCATCAGGTGGAGCATAGAGGATTATCTTTACTTTTAATTACTACTTGTGTCAAATTGAGAATTTATAAGCAGGTCCAAATCTTAAGAACTCGTGTGGGGAGCAATACTAGGGTTTTATGGCAGAAAATTAGATCATGAACTTAGACAATTCTAACGTACGATTTGGTTTGTTTTACCCTGTTCCCCATAAGTGCAAAGACAAGTATACATATATATATATATATATATAACATGTGTTAAATGTTAAAAACAAAAAGAAAAAGAGAAAAATTCAAACGTGATGTATGCATGTTCGAACAGCTCCTACATGCCTGTAAAGTGCCTTTGGAGAAAATACTTCAAACTGAAATATAACTTTTTGCTTTATGCCTTACATCGACCACTTGTGATAAATAGAGAGTAGAGAGAGAGAGAGAGAGAGAGAGAGAGAGAGATTATAAAAATGAAATTGTAATTATCATTTTCCTTTTTCCTTGGTCAAGGGTGCCGGTTTTATTCTCAAATATGATATGAGTACACCACACAAATTGCATGCCGACGTTCCATACCCTGGTGATGGGCTGTCCCTTTGTGCTCCCTAAAAAGGAAAGAAAACAGATAATAAGTAATTACAAAACAATAACAATAACAATAATAATGTAATAATAGTATTAATAATATGCCCGAATCTTATTCAACAATTTAAGAATATAATATTTGTCCAAAATATCACCCCTTATTTTATTAGTTAAAAAATATATTATATATCTCTTCAGTTAATTATTAAAATTTATAAATTCAAAAATTATTTATTTTTATAATATGTTCCTATTCATATTGTGCTTTTTTGAAAAAATATATATATGTATATGCTTTCTTCACTGTTTGTTACTTGCTGCTTCCTAATAAATAAAAGCATATTTTTAATTTATTTTTTTGATCTTTTACGTACTTTGACTTCTTTTTTTTTTTTTTTGGCGCTCTGATCATGAGTTTGCAACTTTCGTTTCAGGTAGTAATCTTATAATTAATTGGCAATTACCATATCCATTTGTTGAGGCTAAAAGACAAGGATGACGTGGCTTCAAACAAAGCTCATGGCCACATTGGCACTTGGAAGGTATAAAGTGGGGCCAAGAGACAAGAGCAGACAAAATGGCAAAGTGCTATGAACTTCAAACAAACGTTTAACAATGGGATTTTGGGAGTGCCATAACATAACATCACATAGCAAAACATGACATTACGGATAAGAGATGAGACTGAGAGCAGCCCATGGCCCCCGGCTGCCTAAACTCTTGTCGTTTCACAATCATTACATTTACATCCCCAGTCTTCTTTTTTGCTTTTGTTTTTCATTCCCTCTTATCATTTCTGTTACGCCCACAGCCGCTCTTAGTTAACGTGATCTTGAAAACGATAACACAATAACGCTATTACAAGTGGGATTCATTGTTATTAAGCCAAAAAACAAAAAACAAAAAGGATTATTATCTGCGTGAAAAAGTGAAATCCATATAACTGACTCTAATTAAGTTAGGATTAAAAGTTATTGTTGTTGTATCATTAGTGATCTTTGAACTTTAGACACATTCTCAGTTTACCCTTTAAACTTTAAATTGTTCCTATTTAACATCTTTTGTTATAATTTCTATTAAAAACATATAAAAAAAGAGAATAATGCAGTCACGTGGTCTTTTTGTTTAGAAATCTGTTAAAAATAAATAGATAAAAACTACATGATCATGCTTAACCCTTTCTTTTTCCGTCTGAGACAATTAAAATTTAAAAGATAAAATAAGAGTTTTTAAAATTTAAAAAATAAAGTGTGAATGATCTCAAAATTCAGGAGTAAATTTTGTACTTGATCTAATTAAATTTTTAAAATTTTTGGAGCTTACTACGGTAGGGTTTTACTTATAGTGCATGTCTTTTTTTAAGGTACTATAGTACATGTATGTTTCTGAATAAGTGAATATTGAATCCGATCAAAACGAAATTAAAACCAAAATAAAAATGCAACAGATCGGACGTTCATGAACAACTTTACGAATAGTGTTTTTATTACTCTGAGAATTATCGTTTTAATTTTACATAAAATTCTTAGAATTTCGGCTGTTTCCGATTAGAAGATTGTACTCCACCTAATAATATACGAAATTGATAATTATATATACATTTAATAACAAAATATTTTTTTATAGTTGTCATGGTAGATTTATTTTCTTTTTGACATTTATTGTTAAGACTTTTAGATGTCCTAATTATATGGTACAGAGGGCGGTGGAATTGAAGAAAAGTAAATAAATATAGTCACTGAAAAAATAGACCACGGATAGATTTTTTACTTTTTAATAATTAAATATATTTTAAAATATGTATGTTCTGCGTACTTTTTAATTTAATGTTATTTTAATTACATTTAATAATAAAAAATTAATATTACTAGTAGAACAGACTACTAAAAAAAACTCTCATATTTTTAAGATTAAAACTTTGGATGAAAAGTTAAAATTACTTGCGGACAGAATTTCACTTCACTGTAATAAAAAAAAAAAAAGATTAAAACCCTCAAATATGTGTATGATTCCCAGTATACCCTTATTAAAATTTGAGTGTTAACTCTGCATTGGGTAATGATTAAGCCACACATGTAATCTTCTCACTCCGACTTAATTGATGTAGAATGAAATTGGACCTCATTTCATTTAATAGCCATCAATTTAATTTTTATTTTTATTTTTTTAAGTTACATGGATAGTACTAAGGTCTCGTTTACTTCGCGGATTTGAATTTTCAATTCGAGTTGAGATGTGATATTTTCTGAGAGCTTTTCACTGTAACAGAAAAAGTTAGATGTGACATTTTACGAGAATTTTTTACTGTAAAAATTTAAAACTGAAAACTTAAATCGGTGAAATGAACGAGACATAAATATTTCTCTTTCGATTGAAATTTGACGTGACTTATAAACCACTGAAACAATATTGGACAAGCTTGCACTGTTTTTTATATCAAAAGGCCATATACCTGCTGAGGTATATTTCCAAACTTTGTACTTGTTTCTTTTGTCCCTTTTGCGCTAAGTGACAGAGAATAACTTGGAGATTTCATATGGGAAAGAAAAAACACACCATTAAAATTTCGATCATTCGAAAAATAGTATAGATCATTTCGTGCAAGGCTTGCAAAAACAAGGATTTAATCATGTGAGGAAAAAAGGAAAAAAAAAAAAAAAGAGAGAGAGAGCTTAACGGAATTTAAAGAGAGAGGAAAAAAAAAGGCAAAAGAATTTACAGAAATAGTAGGAAATAGGCCAATATGAAAAGCTTAAAAAAATATATAGGTTAATTTTAATCGTAGAAATTAATAGGCCATAACTTGTCAAGTTATGGTTCATAACCAAATAAGTTATGGACAAACTTGTCAAGTTATGATTCATAAACAGATAAGTTATGGACAAACTTGTCAAGTTATGGTTCATAACCAGATAAGTTATGGACAATAACTTGTCAAGTTATGATTCATAATCAGACAAGTTATGAACGAAAATAGTAATTTAACCTATTTATTAACTTATATAAATTATTGACCTATTAATTTTAATTTATTTCAAATCTCGGTCTATTTCTCCCTTTCTCTCAAGAAGTTGCTTGTATAATTGTCTCTTGAATTGTTGACTTGCTAGCTTGTTTTTAGGCTTGGACAAAGGAGGTTTTGGCTACGTTGAGACAGCTGGGAGCTTTTTAGATTCCTTTAAAAAAAAATCAGAGTTAATGTCATTTATTTTGGTCAAGAAATCAGGAAAACGAAAAAAAAAAACAAAAACAAAAAAACTAAAAGGAATTGAACTGTATATGAAGAAATAGTTAGTACGGGAATAAAAGAAGAAGATTTTTAAAGTAGCTATTGATATGTTTTTATTTTTAACACTAAAATTATATGTTTGCAATTTTTTTTTAATTTAATGTGAATTTGATCAAATTTAATAATTAGAAACATGCACTACCGATAATTAATTGCCGTGTTACAAAGGGCACATAATTTGGTTATATTTTCTCCTAAAAAGCTATAAGCTATGATGGGGGTAAAATTAATTGCCTACGTTAAACGGTTAAAGGACTTCAGAGAAAGGAGTACAAAAGAGCATTACCCTTTACAACAATATTTACCACAAAATTCGTTAGTCATATCTTGATTCAAAAGAAGATAAAGATGACTGTGTAGACTGTAGGATAAGCTGTAGAGATTGTTTGCCATACGTCTTTTAGAACTATTATAACAATATTTTTTAAATGGAAGTACAAATTCCAGATGCATGTGTGGGAGAATTTTTATACTTTAATAAGAGAGTACTTGTTATGAGCCAAAAAAAAAAAATTGAAAAATTTAAACTTCTTGTTAATTTTATAGAATATATGGGGCAAAATATAATAATGGTATACTTTTGTCATTTATTCTTAATGACTGAAGAACTCTGGGTTGGTGGCCTAACATGAGAAACTCAAACACATAGATAGCGAGAGATGCATTTCATGATGTCACATTGCAAGTAGTAATAACTAATCAACCCAATAATTTATTCATTATGACTAACTAATTGAGTTTTGGCAAATTGAACTTCAATTAGATTCAACTTCAAGACATTTTCACACTATCGGTTACCAAGTGGTAAAGGAAAGCGTTGTGCCAAAAGAAAAATTGTAAACGAAAGCATTTTTATTTTTTTTAGGGTGAATTAGAGAAAAATCATTTTTTATAAAGTCGGTATTCAAATTAGGATATCCAATTCCAAGTTATGAATGTATACAAGCCAAATAAGACTAAAAGATTTTCTGAATGCAGTTGAATTCCATATAATACATGCACTTTTTTTCTTTTCCACCCTATAAACTTGCCTAGAATCTGGATCAACAGGATCTATACACAAAAGTAACTTCACTGAACAAGAATAAACCAATTAACCCCTGAATACAAGTCATCCCTTTTTTTTTTTAATTTTTTTATTTATCCTCAAGACTTTCTTCAATAGTTCCAAAGGCAATCCAAGTCGACAGGACCAGCGGAAGACGACGGGTCGTTTTGATCCTCAAACGACCTCTGAGCCATGTCATGGTGAGAAACCATTGAAGAAGAGACATCCGTCTCGTGAGAAAACTCTGTTTTGGCGCTTCTCTTCGTTCCCGTTGCATGGGTTTCAAGCAAAAGGCTTAAAACAGATTGGTCTTGCATCAGAACAGAATCTGCGTAGCTCAAATTCATAAAACTCTGCGGGATTTGGTTGGAGTAAAATGGGAAAGAAGAGGAAGGATTATTGTTATTGTTGTTGTTGAAGCTCGTCTCCGTCATGTCTTTTTCATGGCTTTTCTGGTCCTCCATTGGGTCGGAGAAGCAGGTCACGTGGGAGGACGATGTCATTTTACCGACCGCGGTCCTCATGTCGTTTCTGTTGTTATTGTTGTCGTATGAGGGAGAGTCCATCAATGGAGGCAGCAAAGAAGGACCAAGATCGTTTCCATAAGAGCTCAGCCTAACCAGCCCTGATATGTGCGTTTTCTTCCCTCCACTGCTTTTCTCAAAGATTCTGCAAATCACCCACTCGTTCTAAAAGGAAAAAAAAAAAAAAAAGGTTAAAACCAGGGTATTAATATAAAAACACAGAGGAAAACAGATTTTAGATTTTTTGTTACCTTGGTGGTTTTGGCAAGATTGTAAAGAGAGTATTTGCCTTCCAGTCTGTACTCGTGCATGACCCAGTTGGATTTTTCTCCTCTAGGGGCTCTTCCTTTGTAGAAAACCAAGGTTTTCTTCATCCCAACGAGCGATTTGGCCTTGTAGATTTCCTTGTCTTTGCCTGTGGCTTTCCAGTATCCGGCTTCCGTGGCTCGGTTTGTCCTTAGACCGGTTGGGTATTTTCTGTCTCTCTGGCAGAAGAAGTACCACTCCTTTTCACCCATTTTTGCCCTCCCTTGATGAAATAAAAATCACATAGTTAGATTACCCAAAAAAAGAGGAAAATAGATTAAAAAAAAAACAGAGAATGGAATTAATTCGTATGGTTGAGAAGACATACAAGGCAAATCCCAAGGCTCACACTTGTTCAAATCAACCTCTCCAATAGCTGTAGCTGAGAAACGGTTGTTGAGAACCTTTGGAGAAAGGTAATGGGTTATGAGCTCTTCATCAGTCGGGTGAAACCGAAATCCCGGAGGCAATTCCATATGCTCATCTTCATTGCCAACCCCTAAAGCATTTTCCATTTTTTTTTTCTTCTCTCCTCTCCCTAAAACCGTTTGTTTTTGAAGGCTTTTTCTCTAAAACCGAAATGGGTTTTGAGAAATAGGCTCAAAATTTCACAAACCAACAGAAAATAAGCCAACCCCACAAGCCAAACTCCCCCAGAATCCAAGCTTGAGAAACACAAGAATATAGGAAGGAAAATATAAGATAAAAAAATAGGTGGGGAAAGCTATGGACTGAAAAGGGTTGAAACTGAGAGAGATTTGAGGGTGTTGTTAAGAAAAGAAAAGTGTGTTCTTCGGAACTGAGCCCTTTAAATAGTGGTTTTTGGAGAGAAAAGAAAGAAAGAAGCGTGGCTCATAAGGCAACTTCCGGTGGGTAGTTTCAAGCTTTCAGCTTGTTCTTTTAACCTTTCATTGTAATAATTTCCCTTTCTTCAAAACTTGACCAGAAACAACTCACCTCTATACCCTGCATGTACTTGTGCATTATAACAACTCATGTATAATTAAGGGTATTTAATGGTACTTTATAAAGAAAATATTCTATCCTATCGTATAATTTTTAAGTCGTCACATTTTCGTCATGTTTTCTTAGTTTTATATAGTTTTCTTTAGTTTCGATATAATTTTGATGTAATCCAACGTTTATAAGTGCGCGTTACCGATAGAGAATCTATACCGTAAAAGTTCCTTGTAATTAAGATAAACCTTATACATTCAATCTAGTTGTAAACCGTGGTCATTCATTAGGTAAGGGAAAGAAAAGTAACTCCAGATTCAAAGTCACATTGTTAGTTGTTCTTGTTTAGCTAAAGTCGTCTTTTTTTTTTTTTTTTTTTTTTTTTTTTTTTTTGTACGTATGTGATTTTTTTAAGGAAAAAAAAAATACCACCATATACGATGGTGTTAAACTGCACGTTGTTCTTTCTTCGAATAATAATAACTATTTTTTTTTAAAACTATCATCACTGAGAGCCTGAACGTGAATATAGTCGCAAAATCCCACATCACATCTTTGATGAAGTATCAGCAAAAAGAATTTCCATCAATCTGGCCTAATTGACCCATACCCAACATGTCATCCACTCAATAGGTGAGCTGTTTTTCTCATGAATGAATGAACTTAATAAATATTAGTGAACGAGAAAAAAAAAAAAAAAAAACATTGCACTAATTATGCTAATTAGTCTGCAAAATAATCAAAACTGATTTTTTTTCCTTTTTTTTTTAACGAGTTCTTTTATGAGCAAAGGAGTGAGTTTGTTAAACTAGTAGACAAAATACAACAATATTCCTATATGCATGTGAATTCTTTTCGGACATGTGTTGTTCACACAACGAGGTGTGTATGGCCTTTTGTTGTAATACATTTTCTCGTCATATACAAACAGCAAATCGTTATCCGCAAAGGAATATTGTCTTGACTTTTTGCTCCATTCATCATGCTTGAAATATGCACTTGTGGATTGGATTTAGGGCTGGCAATCCGGGTAACGACACGACTCGAAATTCACACGAAATTAGCGGGTTTGAGTTTGTCATAAATAGGTCCGGGTCAAAATCAGGTTGAACCCGTGAAACGCGATTAAATAATAGGTCATTTTCAAGTTGACCCGCCAACCCGCAATTGACCCGCGATAACACGTTTATTAAACGTGTCATATTTAGGTGATACGATTATACAACCCGTTTATTACCCATTTATTACCTAGGTTAAAAAATGTTTCACTATTATTATTCTCTCTCTTCTCTAATCTCTCGCAGCCGCCCAAGTCCCAACCCCAACATAATTTCCAATTTCAAACCCTTCTTCTCTCAGTCTCTCAACTCTATCAACTCTCTCGGTCTCTCGCAGACTCTCCGCCGCCTGAGCTCTCAGTCCACCGGAGGACCACCGCCTAAGCTCACATTCTCTCTGCCAGACTCTCCGCAGACTCTCCACCGGTTCTCTTCTTCTTCTTTCCTCTCCGCCCCATTCTCTCTGGACTCTCCACTCTCTCCGTCAGATTCGACCTTGGGGACTCTCCACTCTCTTCTCAATCTTCGTCAAAATCAGCCTTAGGGAACATATTCTTTGCTTCGGGAACAGATTTGGTGTTGTTCTTCGACAGGTATTTCCCCTCTCCGCCCCATTTTTTTATTTGTTACAGATTCAGTGTTGTTACAGATTGATGGTCATATTCTATTTGTTACAGCCTTGGGGAACATATTCTTTGTTACAGATTGATGGCCATATTTTCTGATTTGTAATGTATGCTTGTGATCTTAAAAAGACTTGTGATCGTGGAAATGAATGAGAAGGAAAAAAAGATGATGAATGAGGAGGAATTACAGATTCGGATTGTGTTGATTGTGTCCGTTTCTGATGATGAATGTGTCCGTTTCTGATTGTGTTGTTGGCTTTGGATTCGGATTGTGATGATGAATGTGCAATTTCATATCCTTTTTAGAGCTTTGAAAATGCTTAATCGTGTTATTGATTTTGGATTAAATTATTGTACAGTAATCATGTTCTAATATGGTGTACTTTTGTTCAGTTTTTGTTGTTTTTGGGGAGATGTTAATCTGATTGAACCTATACTAATATGTTGTAATTTATTTTTTTGATCCCTTTAGGAGAAATGTTAATCTTATTGAACTTTTACTATATATTTGATTTGAGAATAGACTTTGGTTGTGATGATATTTCCTTGTTGCCTAATCACATTTGTTGTAGTGTTATATTTTTATTCTATTTTTTGTTTCTGGTTTACTCCATGATGTAGTGCAAAATTTTTTTTCATCACCCATCTATTTTCGTGAGTTGGATCCCCCCCGGCCCCTTCCCTTGTTCTGATTGTTGTTGTTTTGGACCCCTCTCCCCTATTGTGCTTGCTGTCATTTTAAGCAGGTTGCCTCTTTCAATCCTTTTGAAGTGAACCTTCTTTTTGCCTCTTTCAATCCTCCAAAAGGTCTTTCATTTTTAGTTTATTTGCTTTCTAGTTATGTTTTTAGGGTGTTTTAATGAATACCCATTTCGCTTTTTCTCTGTTTGATGAATTATAAAGTGTTTGTGGAATTAATATTGGTTTAAAATTTTGGCTGTGAGGTATGTTTTACTGATAAGTTGGAGAATTAGTAAATCAGTTGCTGTTTTGCTTCCGAGTTCCAGGAATGTAATTCTTGATGGAAGTATATGGTATGTGAAATGATCTTGTTAGGGTGTTATAGCTTTTGCTATGTGAAGGTTAATATAGAAATGACTTAATCTATGTTCATAAAAAAAATGACCTTCTTCAGGTTGAAGTGAACCTTGATAACTTAAGCTCATTAGATACTCTGTTCATTACAATTAAACTAATGTTAACTAATGTTTTATTTTGTGCAGATTAATTTAACACAATGGAAATTGATCTTGAATCAATTGAGTCTCAAAGTGTGGATGTTGAGGTTGAAGAGATTGACAGATCGATTTTTAATACACAAACTTAAGGCGTCGAACTCCAGAAAAGAAAAAGGAAGCTGACCTCAAAAGTTTGGAGTCACTTTGTTCATCTTCCTTTGGGCCCGAACAAGAAATTGAAGGCCAAGTGTAAACATTGTAGCTCTGTGTACCTCGCGGACAGCAAGTACGGAACTGATAATCTAAAACGCCATCTTATGAATTGTCTGAAAACCTCCTACCGTGATATAGGGCAGATGCTCATTGCCCCCAGAAGCTGGTGCAGTGACACTTGGTGGAGGTAAGTATGATCCCGAAAAATTTCGTGAGTTGGTTGTAACAGTTATAATCATGCATGATCTACCTTTTAGTTTTGTTGAATATGCGGGAATAAGGTCTGTATTTCAGTACTTGCACCCTCAAATTCAATTGGTCTCTAGAAATATTGCAAAGGCTGACGCTTTAAAGTTTTACAAGAAGGAAAAGCTTCGACTTAAATTGATGTTAGAGACTATCCCAGGTAGAATTAGCTTTACTTATGATGCGTTGACTTCTTTGACTAGTGATGGATATGTTTGTCTCACTGCGCATTTCATAGATAAGAATTGGAACTTGCAGAAAAAAGTGTTAAACTTTAGTTTTATGCCACCCCCACATAGTGGCGTTGCTTTGTCTGAAAAACTTTATGCCTTTTTGAGTGAATGGGGAATTGAAAACAAGGTGTTTAGTGTGACATTGGATAATGCTTCTACGAATGATGTTTCTGTTGACATGTTAAGAGAGCAACTAGTTGTCAAAGGGGTTCTTTTACACAATGGCGATCTATTTCACATGCGATGTTGTGCACACATACTAAATTTAGTTGTGCAAGAGGGTTTGAAGCAGATTGATGATTCAATTGTTAAGATTCGTGATAGTGTGAAATATGTCAAGGGATCCCAAGTGAGGAAGCAAAAGTTCTTAGATTGTGTGAAGTTAGTTGCAATTGGTGATAAGAAAGGGTTGTGTCAAGATGTACCAACTAGGTGGAACTCGACATATCTTATGCTTGAAAGTGCTCTTTACTATCGCCGTGTATTTCAACATTTAGAGTTGAGTGATTCAAACTACAAGCATTGTCCTTCTAGTGCCGAGTGGGACAAAGTTGAAAAGATTAAAACTTTTTTGAAGTTGTTCTATGATGCAACTCTTAAATTTTCTGGAACAAAGTATCCCACTGCCAACTTGTACTTCCCTTCCATTTGGCATTGTTGCTTCATGTTGAAACAATATTTAGAAGGTGATGATGAGTACTTAAAGTATATGACAATAGCAATGTGGGGCAAGTTTCAAAAGTATTGGTCTCAATTCCATCTTACCTTGGCTATAGCATGTGTTCTAGATCCTCGTTTTAAGCTTAGGCTTGTTGAGTTTAGTTACAAAAAGCTTTATGGAGATGATTGTGTTGAATGCATATCAATGAGGAGTACGTTGTACTCTATATTTGAAGAGTACAAAAAAAAAAGGATACAACTACCCAAAAGACCAATGCTTTTGAAACTTGTATGATGAAAAAAGAAGGAAATGATTATGTGGATATTATATTCAAGGTAATTTCTCTATTTATTAGTAATGCGGATGTTCTATGTTTATGTCTGATTGTGTATTCTTATACTATCTCCTTCTCATTTTGTAGGAATTTGATGAGATGTCTTCAGTTGACTCTACTACTGCATCACAGAAATCAGAGCTTGACCTTTATTTGGATGAGCCAAGATTGGCTAGGACCGCGGATCTTGATATCCTTTCCTTTTGAAAATCAAATCAATTTCGATATCCAGCACTAGCTTCTATGGCTTGTGATATATTGGCTGTCTCTATTTCTACAGTTGCTTCTGAAGCTACATTTAGTGTTGGTGGTAGAGTTCTTGATTCATTTCGTAGCTCACTTAAACCAAAGACAGTTGAAGCACTTGTTTGTACCAGAGATTGGTTATATGGAGATACAGGTAGTTTCAAACTTACTTAAATTATGTATATTTTCTATATTGATTTTGAACTAACTTGTATCTATATCTATTTGTTTTTGTGTAGATTTCAATGAAGAAGTGGAGGATCTTACACAAGATATCTTCAACTTTTCATTGAAAGAAAAGGAGCATTTCTCACATGGATCAACTTTTCCTAAACGTAATGATGCACTTGGAGTCCCCCCATTGCAACAAATTATTTAAATGTTCAATTATTAATCATATATGTTTGTTTTCTAAATTGTGAGACTTTTATGTGTTTGTTTTTTAATTTGTGAGAGACTTTAATGTGTTTGTTTTAATTTTGAACTTAGATTATCTAATGTCTCTATAGCATGTTAAATAAGTTGAGAAACATGTTCAGGAATAGGTTCTGAAGTAGGTTCAAACGTGTTAACGTGTTGACAGTAACCAGGTCATAAACGTGTTGACAGGTAATTAACGGGTCGACATGACACGTTTATGACCTATTTCATAAACGTGTTGGTAGGTAATCAACGGGTTGACACGACACGTTTACGACCTGTTTAATAAACGGGTTAATCGTGTCGTGTCATGTCAACCTGCTAATAAACATGTCGTGTTTGGGTTTTGAATTTTGACACGATTAATAAACGGGTCGTGTTCGTATCAGACCTATTCGTGTCAACTGAAGGGTTCAACACGACACGAACACGACCTGTTAACACGAATTGTCACCCCTAATTGGATTCCCAACGGTAAAGACATCATAAATTAAATACTACATCTTTGTTTATAAATTTTATTTTTACTCTGAATTATGTCATTTTGCTCTCTCAAATTTTAAAATCTAATTTACACATCTTTAGAACATTCAAACTTTAGCATAACTACCCCTTTGTTAGACTTCGTCTATTTAATGCTGACGTGGCATTGAATTAAAGACTAAAAACTTAAGTTGAGTTAGGTCTTGTTCAGTTTCCGGATTCAAATTTTCAATTTGAGTTGAAATGTAATTTTATGTAATAATTTTTTTATTATAATAGAAAAATTAAATGTGATTTTTTATGAGTTTTTAACTGTAATAAAACTAAAAGTTAGTAAAAGGAACGGAACCTTAATTATCTTAATTATTAGTAATAAAAAATCCAAATCATCCTTTATAATAAATAAAAATAGATTTTCTGAAAAAGAAAAAGAATAGGAGTAGGAAAAGGAAAAAACAAACTTCGTCCTAAGAAGAACAAATATTCCTTCCCTCTCTGCCAATATCTATAGACGCCAACCAATAGATCATTGATGTTATTATGTTTGCTTGTTTTGTCGAAGAAATCTTGAGGGGAAACGAAGAAACCGAACCAGAAAATATTTACAGTGTCGTATGTAGAATGAGTGCTTCCTATTTCGTCAAGTTTCGAAAATGGGTCAGAAGAAAATCCACTTGGAAAAGGAGATCTAAAGTGTTGATGCTCATATCCCCTCGGGTGAGCCCAAAATTGTGTATTTATGTGGAGATTCAGTCCCAATTCGTGTGAAAATGTCTTGAATATTCACGTGGGTGAAAAAGGGTGTTGTTCAAAGCTGGAAGTACAAACCCATTTATTTAAAATTGAGTCAAAGAGAGATCTTTGAATCTGCCAAGCAATTTCAACAAGAAGATTAATTATACAGTACTTTAGTAAAGAAACTAGTTGCACTCGAACGACAATGTAAAAGTTCAAAAGCTGCTTTTACTTTACATCTCTATTCCGAATTCAATATTGGCATTGATCCCACAATCGACCATTGACTCCGAGAAGGTATATGAGGCGGATGAACTGGAAGAAAAGGGACGGTGTTGATGTCTGATTGGCGTTATTGGGAAGGGGAAGGGATTTTGGGATAATTTTCTGTTTTTTAGAAGGAAAATTTTCTTTTTTATTTGTTATTAAGGATAATTTTTGGATTTTTTATTACTATCTTCTCTAATAATTATAGTTTTTAGCTCAAATTAAGTTTTATGGGATGCTTGTTATGAGGATTCGTATTATGGTTCGAATCATAGTTCGTGGCTCGTTATAATATTTTTTCTCATAAAAAACACACATAAATTAAGAATAATTTTAAATTATAATTCTAAATTCGTGAACCAAACGTCCACTTAGTCTTTAATTCAATGCCATATAAGCTTTATATTAACGAAGGCGGACAGAAAGAGTATTTATGCTAATGTTTAAAAGTTCAAGGACTTTGTAGACCAGATTTCAAAATTTAGGGGAGTAAAATGACAGAGTAACTATAATTCAGGGGTAAAAATAAAATTTATCCTTTCTTGGTCGATAAATGGATACTTTTTATAGCCTCATAGAGTTTTACATTACTGAATTTAACCTAATAGTTAATTGCCTTATCTTTTTTTTTTTTTATTATTATAGATACATGCCCTATAAGTTATTGTCATTTTTTATTATTGCACACTTCTAAATACTAACATGATAATAGTGACAACTTAGCGGTCATTTTAATACAATATATTTAGCTCTTAACACCTCTACAACGAAAGAAAGAAAAAAAGCGCAAAAGAAAGAGTATTTTTTAATGTAATCTGAACAAATAGTCAATTTATTGTACTCTATCCAAAAAAGAGAACTTGAAAGTTGTACTTTATTTGAAGACATTAAAAATAGTAATAGGGAACGTGATCAAATATTTATATTGGACTTTAGAAACCTCAAAGTCTTTGCCTTTAAAAAAACTACACCATTTTCCCCCATACTTTGGTGTTTTTTCCTAATGTTTTCATTAAAAAAAAAAATGCAGCCACCATAACTACAAGACAGTTTTGAATCATAACTGTAAATACAATTAGCATTTTAGCACACAGTCATAAATGTCATCACATTTTAACAAACCATCATTTTTTTTTCTTGTTTTTATTTTTATAGAACCAAGAAGAGTTGTTCGAAATGCAATCATATATTATAGAGAATATAGCATGTAGATTTTATAATTTTGAAAAGATGTAACATTTTTTCAAAGAATAAAGTCTCGTTCATTTCGTCAATTCGAGTTTTCAATTTCAATTTTACTATAGTTAAAAATTATCACAAAAAGTCACATTTAACTTTTTTACTACAATGAAAAGCTCTCACATAAAATCATTTCTCAACTCAAATTAAAAATTTAAATTCGCGAACTGAACGATGTCTAATTGTCCCAGCTAAGAGAAAGCCAAAAACGCCAATTTTATTGTAAATTGATCACATTGGTAATTACTTCAGTGTCAATAATAGTTGGTACGTGCCATAATTGGTTATCCTGAGAAAGAGACTACTGAGTAGTTGATTTGGGCAAGAGAATGGTCGTATTCTAGTAACGGGGACTTTTTTTTTTTTTTTTTTTTGCAGTTATTAGTCCTCAATAATTAAACGTTTTATTTTCCCTAATTAAGCCCAATAATGCCAAAAGCAATCTTTCTCTTTCAGGAAACATTTTAATAACTCGCTTTCACGCGTGGCAGTTTAAACTATTTTGAGGTTTTTCAATCGTCTTGGCAACCTCAAACCGATCCGACGGTCCAGATTTATCTGATAGCCAGCAATAATATCTGCCAGGTCAGATCCTAGAGTGTGCCGCCACTTGCCGACGGGAAACCAAACGAACTTATCCACGTGGGCAGTTTTGATTGGAGAAGTTTAAAAGGTCGTACCAAACTTAATTAAGTGGGCTTTGACCAATAAAACCCATTTCCCAGCTGACAATGTGGGCCCTGCTTCCCCTGTTCCGACATGAGCCCGTGGGAGTGCAAACACGTGGCATATTCTGGTTGGATGAAAAGCTCCATCTACATTACGCTCGAGGTTGAGTAATAAATCACGTCAGATTGCTCATAGTCACTTATTTTTCTTTTTTATTTATTTATTGGGTATTTTTTTTCTTTTTTTAATTGAAAATTAGAGAGTAGCAAAGAGTGTTTAAAATTGTATATATGTATTTAATTCCTCTATAATTTATGTTGTCCTTTCTTTTGCTATTAGTCTTGGACTTTTTCTTAGATCAAATTGGTAATCCTTATCAGAAAGTTGTTTATAGTGTGGTCCTAATAGATAATAATTACGATACCAAAAATCAAAATTATTAGAACTAGGTGCAACTTTTCTTTTCTGTTTTTGCATGATTGTTTATGGTATAATTTGAATGAACAATTATCATCTTATTGACCTATTTAAGACCAAATCTAGAAGCTCAGTTTACTTTGTATTGAAATAGATGAAACCAGGACTTAACTAATTACATTATTTTATGGAATTAATCGTGACTCATCAATTTTTATCATTACATCATAGAAGTTCAAATTATGATTATTTCATGTTGGGTCTTAATTATAATCTCGCTTCAAAGGCACAAGTTTTTAGAATATTTGAGGATATAGTAGATTATATTATATCCAGTTTGCACATGAATTCTAACTGCATTTTTCGCAATATAAATGTAAATGTAACGAAAACATCACAAAATAAATACTTTTAAGGACTCATCAAGAATAGCCTCAACAATCTAACTAGATTCAGTTCATGATCTAAACCATTTAGGATTTATCACGGATAGCTTCACGATACTTTATAGTGAAGAACCTATGGAAGATTAGGAGAGAGTGAGAGAAATAGAAATAGTCTTTCTGGTGATTTTTGCATAACCTAATTTTGCTCTGATTGTCTAAATATTTATGATCACATAGTTGGCCAAAGTGAACGCATGTGGACAACACAGTATATATGAAAAATATTCTTCTATTATTTAGTTGAAAGTAAGTTTCACGATTCAATCAATCAATCAAATATGTAGAAATATTTCATAAAAGTATTCTAAATCGTTATTTTTCGTCTATGAATTTCATTCTAAATAAAACTCAATCATGTTGACTATTGGGACATGCACAAATATGAGCGAGCTAAAAAGTCCAACACTCTATAATATAATTTTGTAAGTCATTGTGATTATATATGCAAAGACCTTGTCATAGTCAAGGGAAAAACTCTAATGTGAATTAAATCACTTAAAATCAGCTCCTTGCTGTTTCATGCTCTAGACTTTAGTATAAGTTAATTACGGACCCGTTTAGTTCGTTGATTCGAGTTTTTAATTTGAGTTGAGATGTGACTTTATATAAGAGCTTTTTATTGTAGCAAAAAAGTTAAGTGTGACTGTTTCTGAGAGTTTTTTACTATAGCAAGACTCGAATCGGTAAAATGAACGGGGCTTATATATTTCGTTACCAAACTTTCTGTCAAGAAAAAGACACCACAGAAGGTAGGGCTTGTGCCAAACACGATAAATTTCCAAGAGTACCCTTTATCAATCATGCAGTTCGAAGCTTCTTTCAGTTTTCACAAACCAAAAACAGGAAAAGAAATCGTACCATGCATGGCATGATTTTGGCCTGTTTGATCGGTTTTGGAAAGAAGATTATGGCTAATAATAAAGGTTTTTTTTTTTTAATTATCTTTAGGCGTGCTGGAAAGAACGCGGCAATGGAATGCTTTGTTGGCAAAAACGGGGCAAATATGAATTAGTGATAAGTGTGAATTGTCTAAGAACAAGTAATTATTGACGACCGGGCAATTTCAAAGTAATTAATTTGACAATCAATCAGGATTTGCAATAATTAACCATAACAAAGGAATAGGAAACAATATCTAGTTGAATTAGAACTTGCTGCTAGAGAACTGTAGAAAGATATTGTGGGAGGCTAGGTTGTAGTCCAGGTTCAACGAACATAAAAGTAAAAAAAAAATTAAGGGCAATGATGTATTGGATGGAGAATTTAAGGTAGCGTGAGTTTAAGTAAGATTATGACTGAGCCACATCAGTCTCACAGCGAACAAGAGAATCTTTATAGATAGTATTTCACCGTCATGCCACCACCACTGATAATAAGATATTTTTACATTTAAAAATTATAATCAATATCCTTAGTATCATTCTCCTATACCTCTTACTCTTTTTTTCAGCTTAGCATCTATAAGTAGAAAGTTACATCAACCTATTTGACAAGTTGACAAGAAGCATAATTTCAGTATTACAACGGACAATATAATTCGATATAAATTGATTCCTGAATGATAAATGGGAGGACCCTAATATGTTATCTTTTGTTGTTATGTTGTAAGTACTGGTAATAAGATGTTGCCACACTTGAAAGTTAACAATTAATGTCTGTAGTGTCCTTTTCCTAACTTTTTATTTTTTCAGCTAAAAACAAATGATAATAAAACAAATATAAATTTTACTTATAAAACAAAATTAAGGTTAGATAAATGACTCAAATTAGTTTTGGTAAAGTAATAATTTTGTGCTTTTAGGTAAGTTATTGTTTAAGTTTTTAGGAAAGGGTTATTTTATGGCTTATTAGGAGTTTATATATAAGTGTTTTGTGTACGGCTTTATGTGTGTTCAGAAAAAAAATGTGCTCAGAGAAAAGTGTAGAAAAAGAGTACCTCATTTTGAGAGAGAGAGAGAGAGAGAGAGAGATAGGCAATTGTGTAAGGAGTTTTGGGTAGAGAGAGAAAGTGAGAAAGTGTGTTGAGTGTGTAATTCTGAAACTGTTAGTGAATTTTTTTCTCTCCCTCTCTCGTGGATGTAGGAAAGTTTTCCGAACCACCTAAACACGTGTCTTATCTATTTTTCTGTTATTGTTGATTCAATTTATTTTTTTCGTTGCGTGAGTATAAGGGTGTGTTTTTCCTCAACACCGGTATCGGAGTTGTGGTGAGGATTAAAAGAAAAAAAAAAGGTCAAGATAATGTTCGAGATAAAGTTTGAGCTGATAGGGCAGTTTTGACGGAAATAGTACTTTCAGCATCTGACAGAGTACAGTGAATGATGAAAGCACTGCAAGAAAAAAAGTCAGAAAATATGAAAGATGAAAATTGGCAAGAATTGAAAACGAAAGTGATAAGCACTATTCGTCTAATTAGTTTGGCTCCTAAACTGAAATACAGTGTTATGAATGAGACATCTCCTTCCGAGTTACGAAAAAATAGAAAAAGTTTATATGTCAAAATCCCTAACAAATAGACTATGTTTAAAGAAGCAATTGTATGAGTTGAAGATGGATGAAGAAAGTGATGTTAGGGACCATATAAATAATTTTAATAAGTACATAACTTAATTATTAAGTGTAGAGGTCAAAATTGATGAGGAAGATAATGCGGTAATTCTGTTAACCTCCCTACCCAAATCATATGAGACTTTAGTGACTACACTCTTAGTTGGAACGATGATGTTGACTGTGGATGAGGTGTCGACTGCTCTGTTAGAGACTACATATATGAAGAAGCCAAGTAGTACGTCTCATACTAAACAAGTTTTAGTGGCTAAGTCAAATTCGAATAGGGGAAGGAATAAGTCACGAGGGATATGTTATGATAAGAGAGATGATCGTTTCCAATCCCGACCAAGGAAGGATATTGAGTGCTACTACTGTCATAAGAAGTGGCATATTAAGAGAAACTATGAAGAGCTGACAAAGCACCTTGAAGAAGAGAGAAAACAAGAAACTCAAGAGACTTTAGATTCTGCAAAGGTTATTAGTGATATGTATGATAATGAAGATGATGTGTATTCCGTTATTGCTGATGAAAATATTTCTGACTCTTGGATCTTAGATTCTGGATGCTCGTTTTATACGTGTCCATATAAAGAGTTGTTTGATTCTTATAAGTCCTGTAATGCTAGTACTCTGTTGATGGCTAATGATTCTAGTGCTAAAGCTCTTGGAATGGGTACTGTGAAGTTGAAGATGTTTGATGGAGTTGTTAGGACATTAACAAATGTTAGGCAAGTTCCTCAACTAAGGAGAATTTTGATTTCTTTGGGAGCTTTAGACACCATGGGTTATGAGTACTATGTGAATGGTGGTTTTATGCAAGTTAAGAGAGGTGATTTAGTAGCCATGAAGGGTGAAAAGGTGAAACTTTTATAAACTAATTGGGACTACAATTGTAGGTAAAGCTATGAAGGTGGAGCCAAGCCTCAAAAAATCTTCTTCTGTTGTAAAAGAAGTTGCAGGAGTAAAAGAATACAACAAGATGATAACAGTCAAAGATGATAAAGACAAGATGGTGAATACTTGTAGCAGTGAAGATACTTTGAAGAAGAAGAAGGCAGTTTCTCATGTCAAGTTTGATGAGAGCTTGAACTTGACACGTGTTTATTCTTGTTGAAGTAGCATCATCGTCATCCCATCCATGAGGGGTGCAATGAAGAGTATCGAGATTGAATACTCAAATGTGTGAGTTGAGAGAATTTGAGTCAAGGTAAAGATTGTTATGTAAGTGACTCAAATTAGTTTTGGTAAAGTAATAATTTTGTGTTTTTGAGTAAGTTATTGTTTTCTGTTTTTTGGTCAAGGGTTATTTTATGACTTATTAGGAATCTATAAATAAGTGCTTTGTGTAAGGTTTTAGTGTGTTCAGAGAAAAGTGCAGAGAAAGTGTGCCTCTTTTTGAGAGAGAGAGAGAGAGAGAGAGAGAGAGAGAGAGAGAAGTTAGGAGAGAGATAGGTAAGGGTGTAAAAGATTTTGAGTAGAGAGAAAGTGAGAAAGTGTGTTGAGTGTGTAATTCTAAAATTATTAGTGATTTTTTTTCTCTCTCTCCCGTGAATGTAGGAAATTTTTCTGAACTACCTAAATATGTGTCTTATCTATTTTTTTATTATTTTTATTTCAGTTTATTTTTTTACTGTGTGAATATAAGGGTGTGTTTTTTCTCAACAAGACTAGAGCCTTTTTGTGTAATATTTACATTGAATTCAATGGAGACGCTGGTGGGGATACAAGTTTTAAATATGAAGGATAATGTGAATGAGGGGATACAAGTTTTAAATATGAAGGATAATGTGAATGATTTATGTAACTGTATTTTGGAAATCAGTGCATCTGTGTGGCTGTACTGCTGAGTTAACAAAATATGATTAATTTCATTTTATTAAGGTATGTTATGGCCTACAATATTCCAAAAAATAACCAAACAAAAGATGAGAAATTAATATATATATATATATATAAACACATGATAAGGTGGGAGTTGCAACCAACTAATGTGTGATATGTGACTTTAGGAGAGAGAAGTGGTAGATTCTGGTTGGTCCATTCTATAACAACCAAAAAAAGGTCATATCCAATCCTAATTTGATTTGTGAGAAATTGACTTATTTATATTTCTATATTTTCCATGTGTTTGGCACGGATCTATTATTGTATTTTGGTTAGCTGAATTTGAGGAAAAAAAAATACTAAAGAAATTATAAATGATATAAATATGGACAGTTGCAATTTTTCTATTTCTTTGATTGGTATTTGATATATGACATGTGCCTTGGTATAATCACACAAGTTTCTTTACAATGAAATTTTCTACCGTAGAAAGAGGATAAGTTTGACATGTATTTCCTAAAAGTCAAAAATACACACGGGTATGTATAGTATATGTATATATGTACAAATATGGATTAATTTGATTATTTGGTTGGCTTTTCTACCTACCTATTGAGGACAAGAAACGAAGCATTTTACTTGAGAAAAATGACAAAACATTTTTTAATTGATTTGCAAATCATGAGCGGCACCAAATTTTGAAGCACGAGCAAGATGTCCTTTTTTGTGGGCGGAGTTCTACTTTAATCTGTTCTAGTACTGCCGCTGACAAACATTTGGCAATTCCCTCTGTTGAGCAACAGCACAAATTTGATGTCGTTTCTCTTCTAAAATACTTACAAAAACGGCTTGTCTTTTACATTTGATCGACAGTAAACTTTAAACAAAGGAGTACAAGTAGTTCTTACCGCAAATAACGGAAAACTTTTGGATGAGAAAAATGAAGTCTCCTTTTTTAAAAATCAGACGAGATTAAAATATAGATCTTATGGAAATTTAATAACAAACTACGTCTTTATATCTAAACGACATTAAAATTTATGTAATTTCCTGATCGTTAAGGCCGAGGACAGCAAATTTTAAACGACATGGCGTTGCACACTTGAACGACAGCAAAACTAAAGTGAAAACGATCTATCGCTTTATCAACTTAGACGGCATCAAAATATCAAACGGGTATTGCCTTCAATATATATATATATATATATATCAAACGGGTCTTTTGGGGAAAAAATCTTTTTTATTAAATAACGACAGCTTTAGGGAAGGGACAAAAAAAAGAAAAAGAAAAATAGACGGCAGCAAATAAAAAAAAAATGACATCGTAACTTAAACGACGGCAAACTTTACAAAAGGACAACATAATAGTTTTGTTGTACGAACGACGGATGGTGTGTCGTATTTCCCACATAAACGACAGTAAAATTAAACGACGTGTCTACAAGGAAGATGTTTCTAAACCTCTTTTCCGTTGCCCTTTTCTTCTGATGTAAAAATACACAATACGTACCGATCAGTACAGAAATTTCAATTCATAAAAAATAAAAAAATAAAAAAGCTTGATTGCAAAGTGGAGATGAGGGAATGGATATGGTGAAATTCGATAACATCAAGATAGCCGTTCGTTTGTCGTTTGAATCCTAGAAAGTCGAAATAAACCTATAGCCGAAGCAATGAGTTAAAACAAGTACTTGGAAATGATAAGATACAGAACAAACGACAAGAGCATCTACCGTCGTATGAGTTCAAGCCTATGGCAGAATTGCACCAATCTCCGAGCTCTCAAACAAGTCCACGCTTCCATGGTAGTCTCTGGTTTCAACTCTGACGTTTCCTTTCTCAGAGACTTCATTTTCGTCGCAGCGGTCGCCATTTCGTCCACAATAGACTATGCCCATCAAGTGTTTGCTTATATTACTGAACCAGACGTTTTTATGTGGAACTCCATTATCAGAGGCTCAGCTATGAGCGGGAGTCCTTTTAAAGCTATTTCGTTGTACAGCCAAATGGAAAAACGACATGCCATGGCCGATCGCTTCACTTTCCCGTTCCTGTTCAAGGCCTGCACTAAGCTTTCTTGGGTCAGGATGGGTTTGGGACTCCATGGAAAGGTTGTGAAGTTCGGGTTCGATTCGAATAAGTACATAAGGAATGCCCTTATCTTTTTTCACGCAAATTGCGGGGATTTGAGTGCTGCGAGCTCACTTTTCGACGAATCAGCGCGGGTGGATGTTGTGGCGTGGTCATCTTTGATGGCAGGGTATGCGAGACGAGGGAATCTGGATGTTGCCAGACGGATGTTTGATGAAATGCCTGAACGAGATTTGGTTTCTTGGAATGTGATGATAACGGGGTACGCGAAACAAGGAGACATGGTGAATGCGAGGCGGCTTTTTGATGAGGTTCCTAGAAGAGATGTGGTGTCTTGGAATGCAGTAATTGCGGGATATGTAAGTTGCCGGGAGTATTTGGTGGCGCTCGAGATGTTTGAGGAGATGAGAAGCGCGGGGGAACGCCCCGATGAAGTGACGATGCTCAGTCTCTTGTCTGCTTGTACGGAGTTGGGAGATTTATGTGCTGGCCAAATGATGTATAGCTCAATAATGCAGATGGGTTCGGGGTGTTTGAGTGTTCTACTAGCCAATGCGCTTGTTCACATGTATGCGAAGTGTGGGAGTATTGAACGGGCACTGGAAGTCTTCAGGGGAATGACGCACAAAGACATCACGACGTGGAATTCAGTGTTAACGGGTTTGGCTTTTCATGGCCATGCTGAGGAAGTGCTGGCTCTGTTTGAAGAGATGTTGAGGTTGAAAATCAGGCCCGATGAGATCACTTTCGTCGGGGTCTTGGTTGCTTGCAGCCATGCAGGGAGAGTTGAAAAGGGGCTGGGATATTTCAACCTCATGAGAACTAGGTACAAAATTAAGCCAAACATAAGGCATTATGGCTGCATGGTGGACATTCTAGGCCGTGCTGGGCTATTGAATGAAGCATTCGATTTCATGGAAACAATGGAGATTGAATCCAATGGCATTGTCTGGAGGACTCTGCTTGGAGCTTGTCGAATACATGGAAACGTTGAGCTCGCAAAGCGGGCGAGTGACGAGCTACTTAGAATGAGAACGAATGAGAGTGGAGACTATGTACTTCTATCTAACATTTATGCCTCACAAGGCGAGTGGAACGGGGCTGAGAAGGTAAGGGAGTCGATGGACAAAAGCGGGGTGATGAAAGAGGCTGGTTGTAGTCTAATTGAGGCTAATAACATTTCTGTCAAGCAATTTTTGTTTGATCCAAAATCAAAATCTAAGTTTAGTTGGAAAAATCATGGATCTTAAGCCACAAAACTGCCAGAAAATGCACTATTTGTCACTGTGAATATTGTTGAGTAAAAAACAAATTCATATACTTAGGAAGCAATTTATGGAACATTTCATCCATTTCACCATGGTTGATTTTGTATCAATATATGTGCTTTAGCAATGTTATTTGTTATTTTGGCCAGAGTGGTTATGCCAATTCTTGCTTTAACGTTTGGGATGAGTTTTCATCTTTGTTCGGTAAAATGAAAATGAGTAATTTTCTTCCAATCAATATCAAATCTGTCTGTTAAAAACAGTATTTTGTTGGGTCTAATTGTTATAAACTGAAGATATTTAGATGGATGTAATATTTATTATGCTATGGCAAAAGTTGATTACCTTTCTTGCGCTTTTTCTTCCTTGTATAATATATATATATATATATATATATATATTAATATTGGACCATCACTGCTGTTTTTTGCTCTTTCGATTTGGTAGTGTCTCTACTGCCTAAGATTTGTTATATGGTTGTGATTGCTTAAATTTCATATGGCTTTTTCAAGTGCTCTAATTACCTTCTTTTGTAAGAAAACTTTAGACTACTTACCGATTAATTATGTACTTAAAACAACAGCTAATCATTATACATTAGACACATGCTTTATCTTTAAAAAAATGTTATTTAATTGTTCCCATCTAGGTGCATTTTGTACGTTGATAGACTGCCTTTTGCACACACGACATAAATACATGGTTGGCGAGTAAAATGGAAGGGAATAGATTTACATTTCATAACAACAAATCACCAAAGATAAAATACATTACAAGGAGAGTCACACAACAAAGGAAAAAACTCATGTTCATCATCCACACTGCATGATCACAAACTCGCAAGCGTGAAAACCGATCTTCAGATGTATGTGCACTGATCACATGTATGCGTACAACATGATCGAGTACTGAAATCACAAGGGACTGATCAACGTCGAGAGAGGGCCAGCCCCGATACCAAGATTAGGAGTAAAAAGACACCGACTCCGACAAAAGATCCGATCAAAGAACCAGAGATGCGCTCGCAGAATGAGTTAAATTGTCGGCAGATGGCGAACCAGTTGGTATTAGTATTTCCATTGTGTGCTAAGTATACAATGGCTGCTGATGCTGAAGCTCCTGCCGTTAGAAGACCCAGCATTGCCTGCAATAATAAAATTTTAACTCATTATCACTCGTCATTTATATATTAGTGGAATATATTTTTTTAAGAAAAAAGTTTTTTTATTTTTTTTATTTTTGGACAATTCAAGAAAAAGTATTAGTCACCCCTAATGATGATCGCCGAATTAGATTCAATTAGTATTTATAGTTGTGTGTCTGCGGTGATCATGATGAATAACAATGCTCTTTTTATTTTTAGACAATTCAAGAAAAAGTATTAGTCACCCCTAATGATGATCGCCGAATTAGATTCAATTAGTATTTATAGTTGTGTGTCTGCGGTGATATGATGAATAACAATGCTCTTTTTATTTTTGGACAATTCAAGAAAAAGTATTAGTCACCTCTAATGATGATCGCCGAATTAGATTCAATTAGTATTTATAGTTGTGTGTCTGCGGTGATCATGATGATGAATAACAGTGCTCTAAAGCAAAAAACAAACACGTGAATGATTCTATTTAGCTATTAGAGCATTACACTATAAAATAATTACCTTGAGTACTTTGTACTAATGTGAACTGAAATATCGAGATAAGATAATATGTAATTTTATAAATGCTAGCCAACACAAAAACTGGTGTTAGTACAGTATATATAATCAAATATATTTATTTTCAGAGGAAACAGGTATATTATACTGAAATTTGCATGCTGCGTATATAAGAAATACTGCAATTCTATAATCAGAATTATATATACATGATGTACAGACATATAATCCCCATTGCTCTTTGACTGTACTACTTTTATATGAAGTTAGATGATGAATTGATCAGCCACAAGAGTAGTATGATATTATTACCGCGTCAAATATGATCAATAGTACTCTACTATTTTGTGCATTGCTCCTCACAATGTGGAAGAATGAAAGGACAAGAGATAGAACCAGATAGCCGCTCACAATCGCATTGGCCACCACAAAGAACCTAACAATATTTCAACAAATTAGAAGCTAAGCTCTTAGGTAAATTCATTATATCATATCCTATCTACATGTATATATATACACACACACACACACACACACACCCATATGTACATACAGACGAAGGGAGAAGCGGCATGCATCAAGGTAGACGACCGCCGCATCTGAAATTTTTTTTTTTTTTTTAATTTATTGGGAATTCTAAAATTCTATATTTTTCTTATTTTTACGTGCAATCGAATGAAATTTTTAGTGTACACCCCTTGCCTCATGACTTATTTTTCTTACTCTAACCGAACACACACATATATATATATATATATGTTATATACACACACCTAATGTATGCATATTAATAATTTAAACACAGAAAGACACAAGAAACTGAGGAATAATCTTGTGGATATATATATATATATATGTGAGAATTAGACAGGATTACATACGTAAATGTTGGAAGGTCATCGTACTCGGCCCTAAAGCGGGTGAACCTGGTAAAGAAAGGAAGTGTTTCGTTGGTTGTTCCCATGGCAACTGCACTTGCTAAAGTACCAACAATTGCAATAAGCCTCAGAACAAAATCCAATATGGACAGCCCTTTTTTCACCCCACTTCTTGGAGACGAACTTTTGGCCTTATCACCAAGCTCAACATCGCTAATTTGCTTCATTTTTCTATTTAGGTGTTAATTTGTTACAAAATAATAAAAGACCA
Source organism: Morus notabilis (assembly GCF_000414095.1). NCBI lineage: Eukaryota > Viridiplantae > Streptophyta > Magnoliopsida > Rosales > Moraceae > Morus > Morus notabilis. Next base: position 116,794 of record NW_010357386.1, read on the forward strand.
AAAGAAGTCTGAAAAACTTTTGCATAAACTTTGCATGGTGTAGCGAACTTAAAGATGGTATTTATATGCAACTTCTTAATTCGATGTATAAACCAAAAAAAATATTATCCAATATTAATGACGTGGTGGGTACCAGAACCTAGCTAGCTACTATATATTTTGCATCATCATTGCCCAAAAGAAATTCAGAAAACTTTTTTATATTTTTGCTACAAGGATGGTGTAACATGACAGTGTTTATATTATTATCTAAAAGATTACCTGCTCATGATACTTGCTTTTGTCATCTGAATATTCGGAACCAACTTAGCAGGAAATTAAAGAAAGAATATTCCGAGTCAAATAGTGAGGTTAATTATCTATATAACCTTATCATTCCAACTCCACGAATTGTGAACCTAAAATGGAAAGTGGAAAAATGATTACAAAAAAGGAAAAGATACAACAATGATGTCGTGTTTGAAATTGTTTTTATTTTTGTTTTTTACGTTTTTTGAGAAAAAAAAATAAAAACGATACTAAAATGACATTTGGCACAATTAAAGACAAAAACCGAAATGAAAATGACTTTTTAGTTTAGTGTAAAATGAGAGAGAAATGAAAAACGACTTTTAGTCGTTTTTCATTTTTTATTTTCATTTTCTCCTCTCTCGAGCAGAGAGAGGGAGAGATTAATGAATTTTTTTATACTGAAAACAATCTCTTGATAAAACTACTAAACGCATTTTCAAAAATAATTTTTATATAAAATTAAAAATGTTTTCATTTTTATTTTCATATAAAAAAATAAAATTATTTTGAAACGAGTTCTAAACGCACTCTAATCTTCACATAGAGATCGAGAAAGAGCACTTGTAAGTTGTATCCCCTTATGCGTCTAGAATGGGGCAGTTGAACATCTAGTCTGGGGTGGGGTGGCACTAAAAGCTTGAAAATTGGCAGTTTGGGTTGGTATATAGTTGTCAAATGCTACAACACTATCCATAATATCTTAACCGATCCACTACTTGTAATTCCTTCTTTTTTCACCTGGTAAACGTATATTCAAAGAATCAAAACACACTCCAAACGACTAAAAAATTCTAATTGTACGTCATTAATACACACACACACATATAGATGCTAATAAAAGAGCCAGGTGGGTGAAGAAATTTGGGTTTTCTTTGTTCTTGAGGTGTTGTAATGACTAAAATGCAGGCCCGTTTGGCAAATGTATGTAAATCCAGGGAGAAAGAGGAAAATAGGCTAAGACTTGAGATGAATTAAAATTAATAGGCTAACAGTTTACATAAGTTAATAAATAGGCCAAATTACTGTTTTCGTCCATAACTTGTATGGTTATGAATCATAACTTGACAACTTATTCCCGGTTTTTGTCCATAACTTGTCTGGTTATGAACCATAACTTGACAAGTTTATCCATAACTTATCTGGTTATGAACCATAACTTGACAAATTATGGCCTATTAATTTCTATAACTAAAAGTTTGCCTATATACTTTCTTAAGCTTTTCATATTGGTCTATTTCTTACTATTTCCCTTAAATCCATGATTCTGATTCTGTTATAGTGTTTTCTTCTCCCAAAGAATTTGAATTAAAAAACCAATGGCTCTTTCACAAAATTCCTGCCAATAGATTAAAATTACTAACTTGAATCGTGAACTAAATGGGTATATTTAATCTTCTATATGAGTAAGTCCCATCTCAATTGAGATTGAATAGTACTCATTGGATTGTAATTCGTTATCCACATTCCACGGGTGAGGAAAAGTATGTGACAAAGAACTGGTGTTTTTTAAGTAATTGAGATAGTCGCACGTATTTGATTCTATTGTGAGTTTTAGTTTGTCGCCGAATCAATATGCATCTGAAGAATAAGAAAAGAAAAACCAATTACAGTTGATATTGAATACGTAGAAACAATAAATTTTCCAAAATGAGAAAAACTTTCAATTGTACTCGGGTATAAACATGCAATATAGTATAGCTCTTTTGAGAGACAACAATGGAGTCTTGTACCATATACTTTATTGAACACCTTTTCTCTTTGATTCTACTTCTAAATAAAACCATGAAACGAAATACAGATTAATGAATAAATGAATAAACGAACGAATGAACACCGTATGTCCGGTCTCGGTTATCCCTACTTGGTCTTGGAATCAGTTTTCCTAGAAAATCCGCTCTCAGAAAGAAGCCTTGACAGGAAACCTTGGCCGCTTTCATTATTGGACTTGTTGAAGGAAGTTCTTAATTTGTTTATGAGAGACCAATGAGTCTCAAAGTCCGGCTCATAACCGCTTCGTTGCATCATCTCCATGAGCCCCATCGCCTTCCTGGGATTGTTTTCGTGGTGATACCTGTCGATCACGGAGGAGAACATCTCCCTGGTTGGCATTTCGCCTAAGCAAAGCATGGAAATCAAAATCTTTTCTGCTTCCACAGTTTGCCCATCTCGGCAAAAGTGATGGACAAGCATGTCCCATGTGCCAATGCTTGGCCTAAGATTCCTGTCTAACATCTCGGTATGAAAATCCATTGCTTCATTCAGCCTATTGCTTGCACAGCAAGAAATAATTACGGAGTCATAACTGGTGGAACTTGGAAGACTACCTTTCTTCAACATTATGTTGAGAAGGTCAACTGCTTTGATCAGTCTGCCATATGAACAAAAACGTTTGATGAGATTATCATAGTTTATACTGTCAGGAATTAGATGTTTCTCCGCAAGTCTGTCCAGAAAATTCTCGGCTTCTTGAAGCTTACCACGAGAAAGAAGGCCCTCGACAATCATGCTTTGAATGGCAGAATCATGAACCCAGCCTCTTTGTTCCATCTCTCGACTCAACTCCAAGGCTTTCACAAGCTCGCTACTATTGCAGAGGGTTGTTATAGCCACCCTCAAGCTGCGGTTGCTTGGCCTAAGTTCCTTAGAGATCATAGTAGAAAGATAGTGCAAAGCACTAGATACGTCTTTACACCGAGAAAATCCGTACACGAGAAAATTGTAAGAGACTTCATCGAGTTCCACTTCCTCCTTTTGCAAGTCATGTACTATATCATTAACAAACAAAATGTTTCCAGTTGCAAAAAGATGGAAAACCAGAATGTTGTAAATGATGAGGTCGTGAGACTTGCTTTGTCCAAGCATACGCTCCTTCAGCCTCACTGCACGAAGGACCCTGCCCTCCATACACATTAAGTGCACCAAATTTCGGTAAGTCGGGATTGAAAGCTCAAAATTTTTTCTTATCATGGTACCAAGAAGCTCCCCAACTTTCCTCAAGCTGTTGACTTTGCAAAACCCTTGAACCAGAATATTACTGGTTTCGGCGTCTGGAAATATTCCCTTCAACAACATTTCCTTCTGAACTACAGTGGCCGCTTCTCTGACCTTCCCCGTAACACAAAATCCTTCTATTAATGCATTATTAACAGAAAGTGAAGAAAATGAATGGTCCCTTAAGCCAATCTCTTTTAAGGCAACAGCTTCCTCATGCCGATTAGCCCTACACAGCTGACGAATTAACAGAAGAGTAACATCCAAACATGGGGCCAAATTTATGGCCAGCAAATTGTTCAATAATCTCAGAGATGCGGAAAATTTTTTCTCCTTATTCATTCCTCTTATGACATGGTTATAAGCTATGTGATTGACGGCAAAACCCCGCTGATTGAGTTCTTCCAGCAAGATATGTGCAACTCTTGCAAAATTTGTAGAGCTGAGCTTTTCAAGGTACAGATTACATATATCTAATCTCAAGTGAGGATAAGACACCAACATCTTTTCAAGAAGCTCCAATGCTTCCTCTAGCATTTCTCTTTTGCAAAGGCATTCCAAAAGAGCTTTACAATCCTGCAAACCCGGTAACCATCTCGCTTCTCGGGCTATATCCCACCAATCATGAAGATCCCTCAAATTTCCCGTCTTACACAAACCTGTTATTATGGCAGTGTATGTCTTGTTATTGATTTTTATATGCCTTTCGAACATGCTGTCTAAGACTCTCTTCCCATTGTGTGTCCATCCTCTCTTGATGTACACTTGAACTAGTAAGTTTAGAGCTTCAAGGTCCAGCAAGCTAACCAAATTTGGCTTTTTCTCCAAAAGATTTGTAATTACCTTGGGAGAGTAAAGGGATTCGCAAAGCCCTTTAAGTAAAACAGAGAAGACGGGTAAGGATAACTCTTGTCCCCAGTGGACCATTTCATCTGCTAAAATCAGTGCACCTTTCAGGTTTCCATGATCACATTCTTTGATGACAAATGAGTTATAATCAGGCACCAAACTGTCTTCTAAAATTCCAGTGACTCTCTTCTCATACTCAGTGAAGTCTGCATCTAAATAAAGTCCATTGCCAAGACTATCAAAGAATTCTGTTCTCGAGAAGTGTACATCATTATCCCTCTTTAATCTCACGGCTAACGAATCGAAACCCAAAACCAAAAAGGCCTTGGACAGTTGATCCTCCCCTGAAACATTCTGCACTAGACCATAGTTTTCCATCTCACAAACTGTCCTCTTCACTTCATCAAATTGTCTAGCTTTACAATAGCCTGCTAAAAGGATTTTGAAAGTTGATAAATCGGGTCTTGTCCCCTTCTCCATCATTTCATCAAAAACGACTCGAGCATGCTTCCACAAACCTTTCAAAAACAACCCGGCAATGAGGGCGTTGTAAGAACATATATGCGGTTCTAACCCTCTTCTAAACATCTCTGCCAGATAAACAAAGGAGCTTCTCAGTTTCCTCTCGTGACAACTCCAACCGATTAAGATTCCAAAGGTGATCTCAGCTGGAACAAAGCCTATATTCTCCAACTCATGCATAAACAATTCTGCACTGTCAGCACTAAAACAGCTACACAAACAATGTATAATCCTATTCCCAGCAAGAATATCCGGTATAGTATTTATTTCAAGAAAGAAACTTAACACATCATCAAAGTCCCTCTTCTCACAATAGCCATAAACAATTTCATTAACGACAAAGTCACTAACCTTGAATCCAAATGCCATAACTTTCTTGACAAGATTTCTCGCCTCTTGAATCTTCCCATCTGCACAAAGAAGTCTTGTGACATTCTCCATAGTTGCCTTCACCATCTCACTAGATTCAACACCCATTTCAAACATATCCATAAAGACTCTAAATACCATTTGGGTTTTCTTCATTCTAACCAAATTATCAACAAGAAGTTGATAACAAGACGATGACGGGGCTAAACCCTGTCGCCTCGTTCGATCATACATCGAAACGGCCTTCTCTAATTCACCACTACAAACATACCCTTCAATCAAATTACTGAAAATTTCATGACAACCCAACCAAATTCCCTCCCTCTCCATAGCCAAAAGCAAGAATTCAACTTCTCTAAACAACCCCACATGGCAAAGAATCTTTGCCATGACTTCCCACGACTGAGGAAGATGCTTGAAACCCTTACTTTCTGCACTAACCCACTTGAACAAACCCCACAAAGCCCCAACCTTTCTAGCTCCAAACCCAACTTTTCCACACTCAAATTCAAAACCCAGTAATATTTCAAGCACATCTTCGGGTCTAAGCTTCAAATCCCGACGAAACCTACGGGTGTGCTGGGGAACTACGTTCGAAATTTCCAAAAGAAGGTCCTTTTTGGAAGAAACACTAATAACATGAGCAAAGTTGTTACCTTTGTGTTTGTCTAGAAAATGGGAACATCTAGAAATGACAGATTGGGCAATCCCAGAGAAGCAAAGTGATGGTGAATCCAAGTGTGATGAAGACTGTGGATGTGGGAGAGGCGTGGTGGTGGAGAAGGGAGTTCTGGTGAGAAGGATTGGGAAGAGAGAGGAGAGAGAAGCGACCTGTTTGTGGCGTTGGTGGTGAGGAGAGAGAGACGATGAGAGGATTCGGAGCATCCGATGAAGGAGAGTTTTGGTTTTTGGAAGAACGATATTTGGTGTCATCTACATCTGTGCGATGCGCTAGGAGTAGGTGTTCACCGGAATGTTTTTGCAGTGAACTAACGCCGGTAGTACAAAACCTCTTACCAATGTGATAGCTGGGCTGGTCTCAAGCTGGACGGGCCTCCGGTCCAAGAGCAACTGAAGGGGTGGGCTGAGTCTAAAGCCCATGGAGAGGAGACTCTAGCTAATACGACGTGGGATGGGGGTCGTTTGGGGAAAGACAGCAGCAAGGGTACTGAAGAGGCAACAAAGCCTCTGGGGGCTGAAGAGGGAACTTCACGCGAGGTTAGGATTCGCAAGGTGCCTGGCAAGTACAACGACTTCGTGATGGCGTGATTCCGTTGCGAGAAAAGCGGATCTCTACAATTGGCTTAGCAATTTTGCATTTCCATTTTTTGTTATTTTTCCAATTTGTTGTTTCGAGATTATTTCTCGTGGGGGAAGGGTCATATAAATAGTGGATAACTTGGCAATGAGAGGGGTACGTAAGAAGAAGAAATTTCTGTTTATTAAGAGTTTAGCACTAACTCGAAGAGTGCCTATTAATATAATTACCTCAATTGTATCACAATGTTTTTTCCTTCTTCTCAGCGAAAAGAAAATAATTAATAGGATTATTATCACCGGAATCCTAAAAAGTCATTCTCGATTTATTTTTTGAATTTTAAAAACTTATTTTATTTTTTAAAATTTTAAATTATTCTCATTTAATATATATTTTATTATTATTAATGTTAAATATATATATAATAAATAGAGTAGTGCAGTTACGTAATTATTTTGTTTAAATTTTTGTTAAAAATAAATATATAAAAATCACAAAGTCACACTTAAACTCTCACTTTTTCAGTCTGATTTTTAACATAAATTACAAAAGAATGAGTTAAGTAAAAAATATTCAAAGTTAATAGGATAAAATGATAGTTTTTAAAATTCATAAAATAAATTGAAAATGACCTCAAAATTCAGAGGCACCAATGATAATAATCTTAATTATTTATTCGAAGGGAGAATTTATAAGACAATTTTCTTTTCTTTCAGGGACATTTCTTTCTAGATAATTTTTTGGTGGCCTCTTTTACGGTCCATCCCAAAACTGTAATCCATCAGTGAAATAAGTCTTTTTATAATTAGATTAATTTTTTAATAGTAATATCTATATAAAAAATAATTATATGTGACGCGTTATAAATTTTTAATATAGACATGTACATATCTAACCGTTAAAAATTTAATTTAAAAATAAAAGACATTTGCTCCATCGGTGGGCCACAACTAAGGAATACATCATAAAATTTTCCTTTTTTTTATATGGGTAAAAAATTACTTTATTTTGAACACTCAAATTCTACTTAATTATTTGTTCAATAAATATTCAAATCAGATTTTGGAACAATCTTGACTGCCTCTATCATGTTGTTGGTAGCAAAAATAATATTCTTTTTAGCAAAATTAAAAGAATTTTTTAGTTACGGATTGTAATATTCAATGTTTTTTTAAAAAATTGGTTCTATTTACACACTTTTTTTTTATTCTCTACACCCACTTTTTAGACACACACTCTACATGATTAAATTTACTTTTTATACACCTTAATCATTCTAAAATTACCCTTATCTATTTTATTAAGATTATTAATTATTGACCACTTCAATTTTTTTCAAACCCATCATTTTATTTTAATTCATTACTTTAGTATTGTCATTTTGCTATTTTTTTACCAAAATTTGAGGCATGGAGCATTTTCTCGTACATAAAAAAAAAAATTCTATTATATTTTTTTAGAAAGTTAAAGGACATTTACCGTAGAAATTTTTTTATAATTATTGTTGTTATTTAGGAATCTAATAGTAAACTTTCTGTAGCAATTGCCCTTTATTTTTCTAATAAAATGTAATAGTAAATTTCTTTTATGTATGAAAAACGTTTCATGTCTAAAGTTTCAACCATAAAAAAATACGAAAATCAGAAAAAAAAATAGAGAGATAGAGAAATTATAATATTAAAGTAAGGAATTAAAATGAAATAATACAAAGGTGGAAAATAATATTGTTCTAAAGAATTAATAATCTTATGAAAAAAATTAAAGGTAATATTGGAATAAAAGAGGTGTGTAAAAAGTACATTCAATTATTTTAAAATTATGTAGAGAGTGTTTTTAAGGTGTGGAGAGTAAAAAAATGTGTGTAAATAAAACCGTATTTTAGAATTATAATAACACTCCTTTATTCATATTTAATTCCAATAGCATGCTTTTACTTTTTCTTCGCTAATCCAATAACATCCTTTTAATTATTATAATGTTTTCATAACCAGGAATGTATTTCACATACCCTCGAATTTCCTGAAAGTTAATTGATATTTTTTCATATTATACAGATATATAAATGTAAATATCTATATTAAGTTAAATTTCAATATAACTATATTTTAATAACTTTTTACTTAATTTTTAAGTTTATATTTTCTTTACCATGCATATTTACAATATAGTTAGTATTTTGATTGATAACTTCATCTAATTTATACATTGTTAGTTTTTTAAAAGCTTTTAAAAGTATAATGTAAACATTAAGGGTGCGATTGGTAGATGGATTCAGAATCATAATTCTGGATCCTGGTTTAGAATAAGTGTTTGTTTACAGTTATTCTGAATCATGATTCAGAATCAGTGTTTGGTTTGGATGATTCTGAATCATGATTCAGAATCTGATGTGATGTTTTAAACTAGCTCAAATCATGATTCTAAAATTACCCCCCTCTTGATTTAAGGTGAAAAAAATCCCCCCCCCCCCCCCCCCGCTCTTGATTCAAGGTGATTCAAACCTGTAATTCTAAATTATGAGTTCAGAATCATGATTTGAACTCAAAATCATAAATCATGGTTCTGGTTCCAAAATCATGATTAGAATAAACTTGGTTTGAATTCTCATACCAAACGAACCGTGTGTTGAAAACAAATTTTGGTATTTCATATCAATTTTCACTTATATTAATATTTTTATGATATTTATAATAAATATAAGTACCGATAGTTTAAAAAAAATTGATATTTTCATCCTTATTTATTAGAGTTATTTTTTTTAGGATCTTTTTTGGCACTTCTAGAAATTTATACAGTCAAAGGGAGTGTGATTGTAATCAAATTCAATTAAAGTAGTATCAATATAGTATTGATAAAATATGAAAATTGTAGTTTAACTTTTCTGTTTATTATGATAGCAACCACGATCGCTCTCATTTTTTAAGGTGTTTCTATAATTCTAGAGAAATGAGTATTAATGTTAGATCCAATTCAAATTATCTATGAAACAAATAATGAACAATTGCACGAGGATGAAATAAAAATATACAAAAATAAGTGTATATATATTTCTTCATAAAAAAAGAAACTTTCCTTTTCTTTATTTCTTTTTTTGCTTGAAATTGAAAAGTAAAAATACATCAAAGGAAACAGTTAGTAGCTCATTTTTCTTTTTTCTTTCTACTTTCTTTAGTGAGTTTGGCAATCCGTTGCATCTTGCTTGGAGTCAGTTTTTCCTTTTTTTTTTTTTTTTTTTTTTTTTTAAAAAATATCCATTTAATATTTTGCCTTTTCTTGTAATTACCCTCTTTTTTCAATGGTCACCGTAAAAAAAAAAACAAACAATAAAAAGATAGTGTACCACACAATTTAAAAGAATCACTCAAAAAATAAATAAAGAAATAAAAGAAACCTTCAAATTCCCACATATCATGCGATATTGAGATGCATGGACTAGAATGAGAATAAACTAAAAAATATAAGGGATCAATCATTAATCCAGTTAAAAATATGAAACATCCATACGCGATTTAAAAAAAAAAAAAAAAAAAGATCCCAAAATCAATTTTTTATACATTTTAGATGAAGCCACTATCCAGCTGCTGAGTTGACTTTAAACAAAACTTGCAACTTGTTTGAGAATTGGAGAATTGTAAGAGTTTTGACCCTTCAATTGCCTTAAACTTGGCCTGAAAGGACATCACATCACTCTCCAATTACCAGAATCAAAAACTCTTTCTGCTGTCTTTTCATCACAAAATTTAGTTGAAAAGCCCCTTATTTCCATTAATTGATCTCCTTTCAGGTAAACCAAAACCAAAAAGAAAGAGCAAAAAGCCAAATAATGAATCAAAACTCAAGTGCTTTTGTGATTGGATTGGTGGGAGCAGCAATAACCTTGTCTGCCTATTCACAGACGTTCTTCTCTCCATCTCAGTGCATTACAATTGGCCTCCTTGTTCTCATGTTTGGCTTGTTTATCAGGGAAGGTTTCATTTCCCTTTAGCACTTTCATTCTTTTTTCTTTTTTATAAAAAAAAAAAGCATTTTTATGTTTTTAATAACTTCCCATGTATAAGTGTCAACTATTTCAAACAAATTGTCAGCTCTGGGTTTCTCAACATTTTCTCAGGTTTTCTCAGGGTTTTCTCAAGATTTTCTCGAGGTTTTCTCGGGGTTTTTCTTGAAAGATAATGTGTGGTTTGGTTTAGCTATATAGTGTGAATTATTGTTATTATTATTATTATTGTTATTATTATTGTTATTGTTATTATTTCAGTTCTTTCAAGGCTATTTGTGTTCTTGAATGGAAGATTACCTAATCAAATCATCATAAGCCGATCTAGATATGATTGGTGAACTTTATTTGGAAGGTTATCATTAATTATACCCCAATTTTCAAATTTAGCTTATCAATCAAATCTGTTAATTTGGTGCCAATCATCCAAGAAAGAAAGGAAAAAAAAAAATGAAGTAAGAGATGCCCATGTGATAACAAATACAAAGTACTAACAAAATCCTCGAGAAAAAATCCTTGTTTGATGTACTTTTTTTTTTCTTTTGCTCGAGAGCTTTGTTAGTTTGTTTGATATACTTGTTTCACTGTTCCGATCATTGAAATCTTGTAAGATATCTTCATATGTAGCATCAATTTTTGTAGGAAGAGTATCTAAAATAAATAAATAAATAAAATAAAATTGTAGGAAGCGAATGCAAATCCCACATTTACTTTTACTATATATATATATATCTAATGACGCTTTGATGAGGAAAGTGTGACCTTGTCACCAAGGAAAATGCGGACTGTCATTGCTCTACATGGTATCCCAGCAATTTTCCACAGGAAGTTTTCCACCTGCAAAACCTGCATTAAACGATTAGATAATAGAACTTTATGATCTCAAATATAATGAAAGAAACACACTATACTGTGTCCAATGTAATTTAATTACACACTTGATCCTTATATATATATATATATATATATGTATGTATATATATATAAGGCTTAACCTCACCCATCATCAACATAGCATGCGCATTACTAAGTGTATGGAACTAAGTCATTGCCGGCTGCCGCTGCCGCCCAGTCTTGCGAACATCATCGGAAATCTAGCATGAGAAAACCAGGCCGTCACGTAGCCAGAGACGACTTGCCGATCGATTTGACTCTGGTCCCACAGTCAGTCCTCATGTACTTAAAAAGATGACCATGTTACATAATAATGTACTAGGAAAAAATGGGACCGGCAAGTCATCCTTGGCTGCACTACGAGCCTCATTCGCACATGCAAGACTTAAGATGAAAAAAATAAGAAAGACAAATCCATGACAATCATGATATTAGGTAATGACACAAAAGGAAAGGAAATCATATTTGTTTTCCCAACAAAGAGGTAGATTCTACTACTTTTCTTAGCGTCTTTCTTGACCAATCAAATAGAAATGCATGAGGACAGGAATTTTCCCAAAGGAGAAAGACAAGATTCCCAAGTGAGAATTTTGTAAAAGAAAAGCGAGCATTGGCCCAAATAGAGAGTTTTTGTGAAGAAGAAAAGGAAGCCAATTGGCCATGAAAGAATGAGCTGAACATTATAGCCAAAGACAGAGAAGTTACTGTTGTGTTACTTTGGTCTAAAAATCAGTATCTGTAAACTATTAATGATGATAGCTTTTGCACAGAAAGGGAAGCTAGAACTGCTTGAATTGTGTCGGGAAAAATAATAATAATAATAACGTTTGTTTTTTAGGGTTCCATATAAAATTGGATGTGACTTTGCATTGTAGCAGAAACCAAGACACGACAAAGCCTAGCGATCTATCACCATCACCTAAGTTCTGACTAGATTCTGAAATCACTAGATTCTGAAATCACTTACAATAAAAGTCATTCAATTCACGCCCATCTTCTGACTTTTGTTGCATAAATATATTGAATGAAGTTCTTCTGAGAACTTGTACTATTTGGCTGAAGAGGTTGGTGGAGTAGTTGAACAAAATTTACTCCATGTTGGCGATGAAGAGAGGGAAAAATATGCTTTGGTTCTTTTGAAGTTCAAAGATTTCCTCACCATTTTTCACTCCTCAATAAACACAACTTTTTCTGTATCAAACTACATTTTTCTTCAAAAGGTTCCTCACATTCTACAAAACTAACATGCTTTTCCATGTGGGACTAAGATGAAAAGAAAAATATAAAGCATACCACTCTGCCTTTCTTCTTCTCTTCGGGGACATCTACATGTATGAACCTATAGGCCAATGTATTGCTTCTTGTATAAGAAAAGGTAAAAGAAAAAAAAATGAAAACAAGAAGATTGTCTGTTTTTGTTGAATTCCAAAGCCAAAGATAAAGGTCATATAATTGGTGATGAGTTATATTATGCTAATCCAACCGCCGAGAGCATAAGTTAAAGTAATAGTTGTAAGACACTTCGCATATTTGCCGCTTCAACGGGTGGCAAAACTTTTGGAGAAATCACCAGCTGTACAAATCTAAACAAATTTGGGACCAGTCTTCATCACAGTTATGTCAAATCTACAATAATGCCATCCAATGTGTTATTTTTATTTTAATATATATATATAAATAAATAAAATACACAGATACATTGGATTGTGGTCAATGAAGAGGGTCTTAAAAGCTATTTAACCTGTTAGTCCTTAAAAAACTCGCCAACAATAAAATTTTCATAATCAGGGGGAAAAAAACTGTTGGAACAATTTATTGGTGTGCAGCGTTAGGATCAAGTTAGGTAAGTCAAAAATTGGGGTTCTCTTTTTTCACCTCAAAGTTCTGTATACCACACTGTAATGTAATGTAAGGAGGAGAGCCTATGAAAGGAGGTCTTGTAGAAAGGGAATCTAATGTAATGAGAACAATAACTGTTTTAAAAAAAAATTTAAGAACAAAAATGAGTATTAATTTTTCTTTCAATTTCCTTTTCCTTAGTGCTTATTAAAATTAACAGTGAGAGTTTTATGAATTTTATTTACTAAAATGTTGTTGTGTTCAATTGAATAATCATTGGCTTGATAAAAGGTAAAAGAGTACTTAAGTAAATTCTACGTTTGTTTTAATGAATTGAGTATAATATTAAGGGGAAATATTAGAATTTGTATACTCTCAAGTCTCAACCCATTTTAATGTGGGTCACATAAAATTACTATTCTTAATTTTGTAGGTAACCACATGAAAAAAAAAAAACCTCATCCTTTTAAAGGCTAAAAGTTGATTCTGAGAAAGGGGGAAAAATAAGAATGAGAAAATGATACATAGATGGACTTATGAGAGAATACAATACAAGACCTCGTTCATTTTATTGACTCAAATTTTTAATTTTAAGTTTCTACAGTTAAAAGTTCTCAGAAAATGTTAAATCTAACTTTTCTACTACAGTTAAAAGCTCTAAAGAAATGTCACATCCCAACTCGAATTGAAAATTTAAATCCACGAAGTAAACGAAACCTACGAGTAAATCTATTTGTAATAAGATCAACAATTGAATCTACGTAGACCAAGTCTTTTTAACCATTGAATATGCGTATTTTTAAACTTTTACCTGATTTTATACAGATACAACGGATAAAAAACTTAACCTACTAGTACGTTGGCATACCGGTTCCTTTTTCATATTATAAATATATACTAAAACTAACCCAAGGCTCTACGTTTTGATTAGGAGATGAAGGCTTAGTTTGGTAGTGCTGTAAATTTTAGAAAAATTACTTTTAATTGTGCTGAAAGAAGCAGCTATTACAAAAAATAGTTGAGTATTTATTAAACTATAATTATAGTAGCTGTGCTGGTTCCAAAATCAGTGTAATAACATTTGATAAATTATGAAGTTAAATTGTTATGTATAATTAAAAATTACGATTATATTATATTATACTATAATATAATATATATATATATATAATTACAATATAATGTATATTTATTATTATATTTATATAATACAATAAAATTATTATTAAATAACATATTATATAACTATGATATAGAATATAATAATATTATTAAAATGGTTAATATAATTACAATATTATAAAACATATTATAATAATACATGAGAAATATTAATATTTCAGTTATAATATAATTAAAAATTCAATCATATTATATTATAATATATTATATTATATAATCATTATTATATTATATTATATTATATTATACAAATATATTATAATTAATATATTATATAACCATAACGTGTGTAATACACTATAATATATAATAATATTAGAATTATAATATTAGATTAATATTTAATTATATTAATTATTATAATATTATTAATATAATAAATATAATTATTTAATATTATTAATATAATAAATATAATTA